>NW_007248056.1:163674-214532 GCF_000164805.1 Carlito syrichta
AAAAAAAAAAAAAAAAAAAAAAAAAAAAAAGAACACTTGAAACTACAATAGGCCAGAGTGACTATATATATAAAATATTCTTTCAAAGCAGTGATATAAAATGGGGCATGGATATTGCCATCATGCAGTTGAGGACACGAGACTCAGAGTGATTCAGTGATCTACCCAAAGCCCTGCAGTTAGGACCTTAGTCCATTTCCCTTCAACTCTGTGGACTCTCCAGATGGCTTTGTTTTTTTAAAAGTATTTTTTATTTTAAAGATGTGGGGTACAATTCAGGGTTAGGTACACAAATGTTCATTATGCAGGTACCCTTGTTGATGAGGTGTGTCCCCCCTCCTCTGGCAGTTTCCCACCACTGCCAATCCCTTTCTTATAGTATTATTATTGTTCAAGTTCCGCCTATGAGCAAAAACATATGGCACTCTGTTCTTTGTTTCTGTGATAGATCGCTGAGTATAATCGACTCTAAATCCATCCAAGTTGCTGTGAAGTCCATATGTTTGTCCTTCTTTATGGCTGCATAATGCTCCACAGTGTATATGTACCACATTTTAAAAATCCAGTCCAGCTTTGATGGGCAGCATGGTTGGTTCCATGTTTTTGTTATCGTGAATAGAGCTGCAACAAACATGTGCAGGAATCTTTTTGGTAGAATGACTTGAGTTTTTCTGGGTGTATTCGTAATAGGGGCATTGCTGGATCATATGGAAGGTCAATTTCTAGTTCTTTCAGAAATCACCACACTGTCTTCCAAAGGAGTTGCAGTAGTTTGCATTCCCACCAGCAGTGTAGAAGTGTTCCTTTTGCTCTGCATCCTTGCTAGCATCTGTTGTTGTTTGTTTTATTAATGATGGCCATTCTTACAGGGGTTAGGTGGCATCTCAATGTGGTTTTGATTTGCATTTCTCTGATGATGAGTGAGGCTGAGCACTTTTTCATGTGTCTGTTGGCTGCCCGTATATCTTCTTTTGAGAAGTGTCTATTCATCTCCACATGACTTTGAAATGATCAGTTTGCCATAGGGATTAGGTCCTATTGGGCTCAAAGAAATAATTTTTTTCTCAGGGTTAGGGGTTCTACTCCAGCTGCTTTTGAAGTCTTTGTAGTTGTAAACTTTGAGTAAGACTCCAGCACATGTTGGGAAGTTGTCTTATCCCATGTGGACCCATCTGTGATAATACCTTGCTCAGCAATGGCTCCAATTCACTGATGATAAGTAATAGAACATGCCCAAGGTGATTCTTTCTCCCATTTCTCCCAGTCTTCTGAAAGAGATAGTAAGCTCTGGGTAGAAGGAAGTTAGGCAATATAACCCATATTCTTTTTTCTCTTTCAATGTCTAGAAATGACACATTAATTATACGTTTAGAAGAATAAAATAAAATACATTTATTCTTCTGACATTGGTTTTTTTAATTAGACATTTTCACATTATGAAAGGAATGTCTAATCTGTGAACTCAGGCTTCATCCTCAGCTGGCATCCCTTTGGTCACCTCTAACAGGTTATATGATGGTTTTGCCCAAGTCATGTGAATGAGAATCTGCCAGGTGGAGTCCTGGAGAACTTTTTTCTCTTTGACAAAGAGAGACTCCATTTATGCCCTTTCATGTTTTGCACTTCCTTTTCCTTGATGCATGGATGCCCGGATGTGAATCAGCCATCAAGACCCTGAGGTCACAGCCGTGATGGACACAGAACAAGATGCTGACAGCATGGGTCCCTGAAGAGTTCAGCAAGCTGTTTCACCACCTCTTGGCTATATACCACCTGACTTCTGACGTCTTGTTATGTGAGAAAAAAATAAAACCCCTCTTACTATTCAAGCAATTGCTTTCTCATTACTGTATTTTCTCATCTAAGCACAAAACTATTGTAGATCTGTAATTTGTCCTACTCAGGGAAACATTTGATGGTTGTTAAGTCTCCAGAAATAATGAGTAACAGCAAACAAATCATCCAAGTTTTAGCATTTATTACTGCAAAAAAATCAGAATATATGTTGTTCTAAGAAATTTAGTTTTAAGACAGCCATACGTTATTTCTTTAAAAACACAAGGATTGAAATTAGTTTTCCTTCCTTAACTCAGCTGTTGGCATCTGATTTCTGATCAAGCCCCAAGTTACTCGTGCTGGATTAAAACAAATTGCCTCTATTTGTATCTTTATGTACATAACATTAGGCCTGCTTATGAATGTGCCATCTGTAATGGAATTTTATTCTATGTAAATGATATTTAATTAATAACAAAAATCCTGTCAAGATAATCACAGACAAGTAAATAAAGCTGTCCATGGTCTCAAATTTTGAGAAATATAATCAATCTGGGTTACTATTACTTTTGATTATGACAGTGAAAAATAACTCTAAAATATATTCTAGGATGATTCTGTGGTCTGCTTCAAGGCTACCATTTCTTGTAGAGAGAAATCAGTGAGATTAAAGGAGCACAGAAATATCAGGAAAAATATTTTATCCTTTTAGTAGCCTCAAGACACAATTTGGAGTGAGTTCAACAGAGAGAGAAATAAATGATGAAATAAATTCAAGGACTGACATATGATGGAAGATCAAAAGATACGGTCAATGTGTTTTGGTAGATCACTAACTCAGAATGATATAACAATCTATAATTATGTAAAAGACAACATCTGAGGGAGAGACAAGAAAAATAACACTTTACTTGATTTTGATGTGTCTGGGCAAATTCTCATTCATTTCTTCAATAACTATTTATTGAGTGCCTACTGTGAGAAGATATTGCTTTAAGCACTGAGGATACAAAGAAGAAAGATTCAATCCTTGTGCTAAGGTGTTCATGATTTGGTGAATGGGTTCACAATTTGGTTCATTTGGTGAATGTCTATATTCAGGCCATATAGACAGAGGAAGGAGGAACTAGCTAGATGGGAGTAGGAAGTGTTAATTGCAAAGTGCTAAAGGATGCAGAAGGACAGGAAAGATAATCCAGCCTGGGATGTCAAAGAAGACCACAGGGGGAGGTGAGGCTATGTGGGGTCTCAATGAGCTATGAGGAACTGGCTAGAGGGGAAAAAAAGGCATAAGGTTGTCAAGGAATAGGAAGTAACTCATTTAAATGCAGCAATGAGTGTGGGAGCTAGTGTAGTAAGTAGCAGGAGGATATGCTGAGGTAAAGCAGCAGGAAAGTTAATCAAGGAACCTGCAAGTGACAGTAGGTCATAAAATATTTTGATCTGGAGAACTGCATGATCCGATTAATGTTTTGGATAGGCTACTTACTCTTCTAAACATGGATTCTTGGGGATCTAGATTGAAACCTGGGACACTAAGTGGAAGCCTAGACTAGTATTCCAAGCAAGATTTGGTTAATACTAGGCACAGTGTGACTGGCAATAAATAGATGGATCAGAGAGATTGCTAAGTAATCTGATGAGGGGTGAGAGAGGGCAGGTATTTAGCATTAGACCCAGTGTGCATGGTGATGCCATTTTAACATTTGTCTTCTGATTTCAGTTTTGGGTATACTGAGTTCGATGTAAGCATGCCCTTGTTGCCGTTGTGTTTATGGGTCCTACAGCTCTGTGAGAGATCTGGGATGGCATATATATACACACACACACACACACATATTTTTGTGTGTGTGTGTGTGTGTGTGTGTGTGTGTGTGTGTGTGTAATCTGAGAGCTATTATCATGTAACATGGATGAGATTTCCCATGGAAGTTACCCCAAATGAGGAAAAAACAGACCAAAGAAGGGATGCTCAAAATCTCCAAAACTGAAGGGTGGATGAAGGAAGGTGAGCACATATAAGAGGCTGCTTGGCAGAGAGGAAGGAAGAGAACTAGAGAACTAGGAAGTAGCGATGTTATGACATGAATGGAGAGTGGGATTTTAAAGAGAAAAATGCCCACAGGATCCAAAGTGGTCTTGCCAGCAACACTTGTGCTGGATTATTTGTGGTGGAAGTTGGTGTGAAGACTGTATATCCAATGTAAAGTAAGTATCTCAGTCTGCTCAGAATGCTATAACAAGATACCATAAACTAGGGGACTCATAAACAACACATATTTATTTCTCACAGTTCTGGAGGCTGGAAGTCCAAGATCAGGGTGTGGCAGATTCTGTGTCTGCTGAGGACTCACATTCTGGTTCATAGATGGCAACTTCTTGCTGTGTCCTCACATGGTGGAAGGGGCAAGAGAGCTCTCTGGAGCCTCTTTTATAAGGCACTAATCCCATCCTTGACGACTACATCCTTATGACCTAATCACCTCCCAAAGGCCTCACCTCCTAATACCATCACCTTGGGGGTGGATGTAACATATGCATTTCTTTGTGTGGGGCTGGGGAGAGAACTTTCAGACTATAGCAGTAAGTTTATTTTTTTGTTACAAATCACAAATCATTTACATTGAAAGCATTCTGTAGCTAAATGAGCAGGGGTACTTATGAGACCAATCTTAATATATCTTAGGAGTGGTGAGATTGTTCACACAAATTTTTTTTCTGTATTTGTATCTATTTTACAGGTTTTTTTCAAGTATAACTTGCATAACATTTATCAATTTTAAGTGTAAAATTTGATGTTTAAAAAAAATTTTATACTATAAGAAAGGTATTGGTAGTAGTGGGATACTACTGGAGGGAGACACATAACATCAATAAGGGGTACCCACACTTTACCTGTATGATGACCACGTATGTACCTAACCTTGAATTGTACCCCACATTTAAAAAATAAAATAAAATAATTCAAGGACATTTTTAAGTGCGATAATAGTTGAATACTTGTACATATTTATGGGGTACATAGTGATATTTTGATATATGCAGTGAATAGATCAAGGTGATTAGCATATTCATGAGTCATGTAGCCATTACTACAATTCTTGTTAAAATGTTCCTGTCATCCCCAAAGATCTCTCTTACCAGTTTATAGTTAATTCTTATTTTTCCTACTTCAACCCCTGCAACCACAAACTTACTGTTTCAAAGAACTTGCCTATCCCTGACAATTCATAAAGATGGAATCATACAATATGTGAGCTTCTGTGTCCAGCTTCTTCCACTGAACTTAATGTTTTCAAGCTTTACCCATGTTGTAACATGTGTCAATACCTTTTTTAAAGCCACTTGTTGAGCAGGTATTGACTACTTGGTTTAGTTTATTGGAACCTAAAGCTAGATAGAGATGGATTCACCACTTCCAACCTACACTTCTCAGTTGTATTCCCCAGTTCCATGTTGAACTCTTGCCTCTTATCTCCAGGGACCTCTGTTGTTCTCTTCCAATCTGTGAATCACTGTGCTCTTTTCTGGTCTTGCAATTGAATGAGTTTTTTTCCCCTTGTTGAACAGGGAGACAAAAGCAATGCTGGAGCTCATGCCCATCTATGTATTTATTATTGCTATACTGCTTATGGAGTATGAGGTATATGAATATTGGGAAGGTGAGCACTGCCCTAAATGTTTTACCTTCATTTGCTGAACCGCCTCTCATGACACTACAGATGAAAGAACAGAAGCTTAGAAATTGTAAGTACATAGCCCAAGATCTCAGAGCTAAGTGTAAGAGGTCAAAATTTGAACCCAGATTTATCTGTAACCAAAAGCCTTGTTTTTTTCCTGCAACATTGTACTGTTCTGCTTAAACTTATTTGTAGGAGATTGCATTTTAAAAGGGGAGATGACATGCATACAAATATTTATAGCACAGAGCACTATGTAATGAACTTGCACATTACTATGGAATTCCAGAGCATGGAGAGTTCCCTGCTAGTTGGGGTATAAGAGAAGGATTCGTGAAATGGGTGTTATTTCAACTAGACATTGAAGGATGGGTTGAAATTTTCACTGTCAGAGAGGGAACAAATTGGAGTCTAGGAAGACACCCAACTGTGTAGATGGTGGCATCATATAGTAAGAAAGGCTCCATGCAGAAGAAAACAATAGCAATTTTGAGTTAAATTGTGAACATATGGAGTTTGAGAAGAGTATTTCAGCAGAAGATAGACATAAAAGCAGGAGAGGCTAAACTCTGCTCTATATGCCAGTTTTGAAACAAATGAATATTTCTGAGTATGTTGTATAAACCAATCTTGTACCAGCACCTTCATCTATGTCCTGCGTATCTCAAGAGCTCCACATCTTTCCTTCTCTTAAATGGACCATATCCCTTCTCTGCCATAGAACTCTACTGGTCTCCTTTAAGTGTTGTACACTGAGTAGGGCCCTTGAAACCAGTGAGGAGCCAGCATTAATAGACCGCCCACTGTTTGCCTATCAGAATGTGCCCTTCTGCATTCTTGATGGAGTTGATGGATGCAAACTCAATAAGTGGGTTCTGTTGATATAAAGATGGTTTTGGTTGTCAGGAGGATTTTCTAGTATTAAAATCAGAAACCTTGGATTTGAGTCCCAGCTCTACCATGTATTACCCTTATAAGAACTAAATAAGACTGTACTTTTAAAAGCAGTGAGCATGCTCTCTGTAGCTGGTCCTGCAGATTTGTTTCTCTGAGTCTTCTTTTGAAGCTATTTCTACACTTTTCAATGTGTTTTGGTAATTTAAGAATTGTGACCAAATATTTAATTCCTGCATTTAAAAATGATAAGTGTCCTGTTTCCTCTTTCTTTAAATCAAACTGAGCAACTCTAATTTTCTGAAGTTTAACATACTAAGAAATTTACATACATGGAACACATATCCTTGGGAGTGTTGATTAAAAAATTGATCAGCACTATATTCCCACTTGTTTCCTTACACTGAGAAACCTACATGATCACCTAATGGAAAAATAACAGAAATACTAGTTGGCATGTGGTTTAAAAATATATAACAACTAGGCAACTTCAGCTGCAAATAGACTTCAGGAGACTTCCACAAAGGGCCATACCAGGCAGTTAAGTGCTGGCCATGCAAGGAATTGTGGAATGCAGAAAATAGACAACTAGTATGTTCAGCTGTGTTCCTGCTCCTAGAATGTTTTATTCACAAGCAATTTACTGAAATCTTTGGATATGAGGTTGAGAAGGAGTAGGTAGCCTGGTGGAAAAAGTTGGTCTGAGTGATTAGAAAGAGTAGTCTCCAAAATCTGATAGTGTATTAGTAAATGAAACAAAGTGATGTATCAATACTATGAAGAGCATATGTATATTCTTGATCTTCCAACACAATTTAACACTGAACTATATTGATTCAAAAGAAAGTTTTACTGTATATCAAGAACTATTTTTGAGTGTAGCAAATGGATTTTCTTCTTATTTATGAATCTTTAATCATTGTACTGTTGTTGTTACAGTTACATGAATTTCCCTAGGGATTTATGTCCTCATTCAACATTTATTGATCCAGAATTAAGCAGTGTATATTTAGAGCTCTAAAAGTTTATAACAGAGTTAGGAAAGCTTGGAATTATGATGTTCTCTTGAAAGTAACTTATAGGAAAGGGTAGGACTGATGGCCAGGCTAGAAGATGGAGGTGAGGCAGAGTTAGATGAGAGCAAAGATTCTTCAAGTTTCTTCTTCTTCTCACCAAATAACCAAGGCAAGACTTTATAGCTTAGGGCAGGCATGGTGAGTAGGTGGGTGATACTGGCCATACTAGCAATCCTGGCTGGTTTTTTTTTTTACCATTCATCAAAAACTGAGATGGGCTAGAAAACCTACATATTCAGTACTTCTTTCTTAGACCTGGAGTAATTTTTCTCAGATTTCCAATAGGCACCACAATTTTTCACAGATAAGGGACAGCTCCTATATCATTCAGGGGCAGGAAGACTAAAAGAGGTGTACTATGTTGCTTACTATCTCTGATGGGTTTGTAACTTGTACAGTAGTTAGTGTTGGAAGCCAGGATCAATGAGTGAAATGGGACATCATACTGGGAATTTTTCAGGCAAGGAGGAAAGTCGGGAAGGTATGAAGGTTAGGACAAAAAAAAGATGCAATGCAAAGAGGAAGTTAGGAGCAACACATCTCAGGCAGGCTTGGTGAGAAATAATTGCATTAGTTAGCTATTGCTGCATAACAAGTCACTGCAAATCTTAGCAGCTTACAATACAGTGCATTTATTATCTTACAGTTTGTGTGGTTCAGTATTGTAGGCACAGCTTAGCTGGTTTCCCTACTTTGAAGTCTCTTTCAAGACTGCAATCAGAGTGTTAGCCAAGACTGAGGTTTCATCTGAAGGCTGGACTGGATCTTATCTGGTTGTCACACAAATCAGTTCTTTAAAGACTGCTTAGCAGATGGCATCAGTTTCTAGCTGGCTGTTGTCTGGGGGTATCTTCAGTTTCTTGACACATGTACCTTGCTAACATGGCAGCTTGCTGCATCAAAGTGTGCAGCCAAAAAATCAGTTGAAAGTTGATCAGCAAAACAGAAGTCATGGTCTTATAATCTAATCACACGAAGTCATCATCTTTGATAGATAATATTGGTCAGAAGCAAGTCACTTGGCCAGTTAGCACTCAAGATGGAGAGGTTACATAACAGTGTGAACACCAGCAGGTGGAGATGATTTGGGGTCATCTTAGAAGTTGAGGCAGCTTGGACCGCAATAACATGGGGTAGTCAGTAGGGAAGAGGAAGGTGGCATTGAGGCTGGTGCAGAACTTCTCACAGATGTAGGATAGAGAATGGGAAGGTGACTTTGGGACAGAACTGAACTATACATTTAAAGCAATATTCTCTAAGCTTTATTGATTATGCACCCTCGTCAGTTAAACAAAAACCATGCATACTTCTACAAAATGTGTATGAGCATATGTAAATATGTACATATATAATGATATATACATATATATGGTTATGTGTATATGTATATACCTATGAATAATGACATATCTACAGATACATACATAGTTAGATATGTTTTATATGAAACACCATACTAATATACATGAAGTATATGCAAAAATAGAAATTTAAAAAGGACCAAATAAACTAGCATAAGAAGAAAATAGAACTTTTTTCCATCTCAGTGGATTTTCTTGTGTATCCATTTTGTAGTGCATTGGTCAAGGAAACACTTTTCAAGGGTGTAAAAAGCTTAGGAAACTGTTGGCAAAAGACAATTTAATGGTGGAAGGGAAAGAGGGGGAAGAAGGAGGGAGGGAGGAAAGGAGGGAGGAAGAGAGAAAGAGAGAGAGAGAGAGAGAGAGAGAGACAGAGAGGGATTGGAGAGGAGGTAGATTGTTCAACAGTGGTCTAACCCAACACCAGCAGCAGGGCTGAGGACAGCACTGAGGGTGCAGTCTATCTGTGGCAATTGGTGTGAGCGATTGTGGTTCTAGTCAATGATCACTCTTTACCAGAAAATTGTAGTGTTTGACTGGTTGAATGATCAGACAACTCTGGAGGAGCTCAGGGATCACAGTGTCCCAGTTCTTGGGCAGTAAGTGGGGAGAAGCCTCAATTTAGAAATTATAGCAAATCTACCAAACCCCAGCTCCAGGCAGCATGTATGTAGTCTAAACCCAACTGGAGTATTAGGTTGTGGTGCTGAAGTTGGTGACAGACTTTTTTTTCTTTGTGTTTGTCATATTTATCTCATCAATTGGGATGCAGGTCTACACATGAGACTGTCAGCAGGCACTGGGGAAATGAGGCAAGGGCCAACGGGGTCGTCTTCATCGGGATATGGTGCTAAGAAAGCTGAGGTAGGACTTCTGCCATCCAGGCAAAGCAGAGAAAGCTGCACATTTAAGCAATTCCAGGCTATGGAGGAAATCCAGGGTGTAGAATCTTTACAAGAGAGAATTATCTATCAGTAAGATGTGTACTTCTCTGCTGTTTTTTTACTTTCTTACCAGAAATCAATCCTTCTAGGATAGGCTCAAGGGACTGTATGTTGGAGCTGTAATTTCATAACCTAAACAACATTCAACTAAAGTCTTAAAACTTTGAGTTTGAAAAATGCATGTGATATATACTTAGCATCACAGGTTCTGGTATATATACTTACCATCACAGATGCTTAAGAGGTAATCATGGAAGAATAATATATGTGACTAGGGTTATCTAAACAAAGAGTGACTGACCTTTTTTCCTGGAGAAGATAATATTGCTTTGCAAAACTTTCAAAATGATGGTAGAATGATAGAGTGTGTGGAGGGGAGGGTGTGGAGGTAGAAGTTATATTAGCATTGCAGCACCTACCCCCTGTGGTGGTTCTTTTCTAGAATTACAAAGAGGAGACCTGATATCCACAGTGTTTTAGTATAATGGAAATACAGCAAGGATGGACTCAGCAGACCCAGGTTTGAATTTCAACCCTGTAACATAAAAGCTGGCTTACCTGGGGCAATTTGCTGTCTTTCATCCTCATGAAAAATTGGGATTCTTAGCTTGGTACCATAAGATTTCTGATTTACATTTTATAATGCTTCACAGCCGGGCTTGGTGGCTCAGCCTGTAATCCCGTGCCTTGGGAGGCTGAGGTGAGTAGATTGCCTGAGCCCGCAGGTTCGAGACCCGTCTGGGCAACTTGGTGAGACCTCATCTCTACAATAAATCAAAAAAAAAATAGCCAGGCTTGGTAGCGTGTGCCTGTAGTTCCAGCTACTTTGAAGGGTGAGGCAGAAAGATCGCTGGAGCCCCAGCAGGTCGAGGTTGCGGTGGCCGGGAACGGCCACTGCACTCCAGTCTGGGCAACGGAGTGAGACTCTAAATCAAAACAAAACAGAACAAAAGTATAATGCTTCACCATGTTCAATGTATGTTCCAATATGATATCTATTTATTATTAACTTCAATAATAGTAATCTTTACTGAATTCTTATGGTGAGAAAGGCATGCTCTAGTCATATCCCATGAAGTAGCTCCTTTAATTCTCGTCACAACTGTCTGAGGTCATTGCCACTATTATCACTCCATTTTATGGATGAGGAAAGGAGGCACACAGAAGACAAGTACCTCAACTAAAATCACATCTCTACTTTCCCGGGTCTCTTAACTAGTAAGTGGCACTATACTCTCTGTATTAGTCAGGGTTCTTCAGAGAAACAGAACCAATAGAACTTGTAGAGAGATAGATGTATGATTGATAGACAGACCTATAAATATAGATCAATTGATATCTATCAATCATTCATGAACTTTGTATGTATGTATGTATGTATCTAATCTATCCATCCATCCATTATGAGGAATTGGCTCACACAATTACGGAGACTGAAAAGTCCCAGCAGTTTCAGGCGACATACTGGAGACTGAAGAGAGCCAATGGTGTGGTTTCCATTAGAGAGCCAGCAGGCTCAAGGTCCAGGAAGATATCTGATGTATCAGTTCAAGTTCAAAGGCAGGAAAAGGATGATGCCGCAGTTCAAAGGCTATGAAACAGGAAAAATTCTCTCTTACTCATGAGAGGGATAGCTCTTTTGTTCTATTCACACCTTCAACAGATTGTATGAGGCCCACCCACATTGGGGAGAGCAATCTGCTTTACTCAGTCTACTGATTTAAGTGTTAATCTTATTAAGAAACACCCTCACAGACATATCCAGGATCATGTTTAGCCAAATATCTGTGCACCTGTGGCCCAGTCACATTGACACATAAAATTAACTACTATACTCCTGCATGTAAGCCTCCTAACAAACAACCTTTTAAACAAGGTTTAAGGACACTATGTAATTTGCTCAAGAGTAAATTAGCAGCAAGTGATAAAGCCAGGACTCAAATTCATGTTTTCCAGGTTTGGTGTTCTTTTCTCTCTGATTCTTTGCCATTAAATAATTTACTTACTACAGTGAATCAAAGACTGGCAGTTTACTTTCAGCAATAAACTATAGATCAGAGATTGGAAACTATGACCCTCAACCTCCTTTAGTAAAGAAAATTTTATTGGAATGACCACGCCCATTGCTTTACATGCTGTCTAGGGCAGTTTTCATGCTGTAATGGCAGAGTTGAGTAGTTATAACAGAGTCCATATTGTGTACAGAGCCACAAATGTTTACTATCTGGTTCTTTACAGGAAAAGTGACACCTGCTATAGATCTTCATGACTTCTCTAATGAGGCTTGTTTTATTCTGTACTTTGGAATTTAGGTCACATTAGGCAGCCCATTTTTAGCAATGAGAATACACAAAGGCATAAAGGGGGACCAGGGTGTTAATTAATATATTTGCACCTTATTGCATGCTATGTATTTGAATGCTTTGTTTAATCTTTCCAGAGTCCTAGGACTTAGGCTTTATTATCCCCATTTAAAAGACGAGGAAGCAGAGGCTTAGCAAGGATGACAATTTGCTCAAAATCATGCAGCTAAATAAGTTGTACAGATGGGAATCAAGCCCAGGATTTACCACTCTAAAATCCAAATTCATACCCAGCTGTATATGAATGGAGAGGGAGCCTGGAAGAGTCGGGGTGAGGGTTGGGAGGGTGATGCTCTGGGGGAGCTCAGACTGTTGGGGATGTTTTGCCAGCTGAATTTCCAGGAATTCTCATTTTCACCCTGATGTTTTTCAAATGGATGCCTTGAGACTTTGTTTAAAACCATTTCCTTGTCTTCTTTTGAATTTGCTTGACATTTAAAATTTTCTCCTGTCAGTGCCAGCTGCATTTAAAATGTAGCGCCAGGCTTTTTGTGCAGACAGCCTGGAGACAATATTTGTGGTAAACAACTCCCTTGCATCCTTAATATCTTTATTTCATACTTTTATTGCTTTTCTGGTTGCTCATCTGTGTCTTTGCCAGCCAGCACAGGGACGAGACAGTGTCACAGATGTGACCTCAGCAGAGCAGTCTGGTCCTTACAGTGGGACACTTTTACTGCTGACAATACTGTATTCCATGGAATCCACGTCTTATTTCCAAGTTGGATGCTGCAGAGAGGTTTACATTATTATCCCTGAAAAGGTCTAGAACAGAACACAACCACATTTGTTTAGATCTAGATCCTCAACTAAAAAGAATAAAAATAAAATTCCTAGAACGGCACAGGGCAGACAGAAAGATGAAAATAGTTCTCCAGGCCATCTGGTTCTGAGACAGATTTCAGACTCAAGTCTGATTTCCGATTGAGTTTTCCAGATGCAAGTTACTCATGTCTCCTGTGGCAACATGACAAAAGCTAGAGGTTACACAGACATCAGAAAACAGGGCAGATATGCCCATTTGGTGGTGGTGACCATTAGCTTCCTCTGGGCACAGGTTCTCTGAAGGAAGGTGGCTGGCATCTCAGTTGCTCTAGCATCTCAGTTGCTGTAGCATCTCAGTTGCTCTGTGGCAATTGTCAGACAAACATACCCAGTTTGGTAGACCAGCTCTAATGGAGATTAAAATGCAGTTGTTTTTGCAACTCACATCACGGTGAATCTTTGTTCAAGGTGCTGCACGCCATGTTTGAAGTCATCCATCGGTGAGCCCCGCTGCTCCCCAGGAACAAGGATTCATGATATCTCCAGGATGCTGATGGCACAGGACACTGTTTCCATGTGGCTGCCATCCACAGAAACTTGGTTCTTCTCCTGCTGGTTATCACTTCTTCTAACTCTCTTCATCTTAAAAATTACTTATTTATTCATTTAATGAAGTCAAAATTATATATATTTATCGTGTACAACATGTTTTGCAATATGGATACTTTGTGGAATGCCTAAATTGAGCTAATTAATACATACCTTACTTCACTCACCTATTTCTTCTTTTGTAGTGAGAACACTTAAAATCTACTCCTAGTGACTTTCAAGAACACAATACATTGTTTTTTACTACAGTTGTTGCATGGTCCAATAAACATATTCCTTCTGTTCTAATAGATCAACATCTCCCAGCCCCTTCACTTCCCTCCGAGCCCCTGGTAACCACCATTCTATTCTCTGTTTCTATGTGTTTGACTTTTTTAGATTCCACATATGAGTATTTGTCTTTCTATGTCTGGCTTATTTCACTTAAGATAGAATCTTCCAGGTTCATCCACATCGTCACAAAGTCAAGATTTCCTATTTTAAGGCCAAGTTGAATATATATCCTTTCACCTTTTATGAACCTTTCATCTACAAAAAGCCTCCAAGATACTCTTCACCCAATTCAAAATGTTACCCTCATAGGGTGGGAAATATATCTGGCATCCTTTGGAGAACAATTAGTCATGTTTTCTCTTACCTTTAGAACAAACATGCTGTGCCTTTTTGTAGAGTCAGAAAAGAAGAAATTTCTTAGAAGCACCGTGCTTCCTGTATTGTTTCATTGTCCAGATCTTACATTATTTGAAGCCACTTTAATTTTTTAAACGAAGTGATAACCTACCAGCAGTAATGGGCATGCAGTATACCTGCCCTCAATCTTAAGTGTACAGCATGATGCGTTTTGCATCTATCTACACCTCTGTACACAACACCAAGATCAAAACACAGTACCTGGTCTTTGCCTAATCTCTCTCTCCACACCATTTATAACCACTATTCTGAGTTCTGTCATCATTCACTAGTTTTGCATGTTCTTGAAACTTCATGGAAGTGGAAGCAGATTGGGTGGACTTGTCTATGTCTGGCTACTTTCCCTGAATGCCGTATCTATGATGATTGCCCAGGTTGACAGAGGGACTGGTAGCTCATTCTTTTAGATTGGGAAGCACCTTACATTTTTGTCTTGGGGAGGGAAATAGCTAGAAAATAAATAGGTTTTACTGACCTGAAAGTAAAGTTACTAAACACGCAAATCCTCGGTTTTTGACTGTGGGAATAAGTCTTCCAAGTTGGAGAATGCCCTTGGCTCCCTGACTGCATAATGGGTTCTATTTCCTTTGCTTTTCGTTTTTTGAGGTCTCGTTATTGCAGAGTAACATATTCCAGTAGACGCATGTGAGTGGTATTCTGCATCAAGAAAATGAGCTGGCATCAGAAGTCCAACAGTGGGGAATTTTTGGATCCAGTCACATTGCTGTTTGCTTTTGTTGGCAAGATTAATAAGAGCAAGCAAAAGGCTTTGAAGTATTTTGTTTAGAGACGAGGAAAGAAGAATTCATAGACTTTATGTTGGAAAGGGCTTCAGAGGGGTTTAGCCTCATCTCTCACCCAATGGCAGCACTGCAGTCACTTTTGGCTGTCAAGCCTTGGCTTGGTATTCCGTCTCCCAATATTTCTGACTTTCAAGGGTCAGCAAGATGCTCTGTTTGGCAGCTCTTGTCATTAGGAAGATTTCTCATTAAGTAGAAATGGCTGTCTGGTAATCTCACTCTTTTGCCTCAGGTTTTCTCTCTGAGCAGGAACAATGAGAGCATCTATGCTTTGATAACTCACTATGCACCAGGTAAGGAAGTACCCTAGGCTGGATGGAGGAGTCTCAATTTCATGAGAAATAAAAGTGAAACTGCCTTTATTTTCTCTAACAATGGTTCTCATGTGACTTTCCACACTATATCTAACCCCTGGCACCCACTAGTCTGTTGTTCATCTCTATACTTTGTTATTTCCAGGAGGTCATATAAATGGGGTCATGCTATATATAACCTTTTGAGATTATTTTCTCCCACATTCAGTGTGGTTCACTCAGATGGTTCTTCCTTGAGAGCTACCCATGTTGTAGTGTGAATAGTTCAGTTTGTTTAATAAGATGTGAGATGAGATCTATACCTGGAACAGCATCTGTATCTCCTTTGGAGGCTCAGCAGCTGCCCAAGTACATAGATTCTCTTGTCTTCTTAACTACATAGGGTGTTCATGGCTTCTGCACATAAAAACCAAGATCTTGGCATAGAAAATCTACAGCCTCAAGTTTCACATCAAACTTTGATATTATAGAAGAAAAACAGATGACAGAAGAAACACTAATCTTTATGCATCAAGGCTACTATGCCAGCCTGGAACTTGTTCAGGCAATGTCACCTTTTATCTTGTTTAAACCATTAATAGCACAAGTCTCTTTTGCAACAGTCTGACCTATTCTACTTAAATACACACCCCAAATGTATATTTTTCTGGGGAAGACCCTTTGGCATCGAGTGAAAACAAACTCAAGACACTTGGGATTGTGAATAAGTGGCTGTTTAACTACCCAACACTAAGTACAAAGTTAATAGCCAGAGCTAACAATGGAGGTTTGCAAATTTTCAAATAATCAAAGGTTTAGGAGAGACAGGAATAATTTATCAGACTCTACAGTCATACAATTTATAATTGGAAAAGCCAGAGGTGCACAGAAATTTATAATAGATTATCTATTATTAAGCAAAACAATAGAAAGGGAGAGCTCTTTGACATTGTCCACGTCACTAAATAAATAACTAATTTCAGTGAAGTATATATATGGAGGCTACACATTCCAATCAATAAGGTGTCTAGGAGACAGATTGCTTTCATTTCACAAAGGGCACAATATACCTTTGCCCACATGGCATGGGGTTATGTCAAGAGATAATAGTTGCACATAACTCAGGTGGACAAGATATAAGACCTATAAGGTCTCTCTTGGACATTTATGTGGTCCCTTTTATTGATGATACCCTCATTAAAATAAAATTGATAGGATGTTAAAACAATTTTGGCTTTTACTATTCAGAGGCTGAAAAACAGAGTTGGAATATTTCATGGAAAAATGTAAAAGGAACTCATAATTGATTACAAGACATTAGGTATAATTTGGAGCTCTGAAGAAATGCACAATGTTAAAATAATTAAGGGAAAAGTGGTTAAGTTAATGGTTTTCCCTCCACCCCCCTCTTCCCCTGCAAGAAAAGCAAACAGGCTGTTCTTGGTAGGATTATTTGGTTAGTAGATGTCTGCTCTCAATACGGAGGTGCTGTCTACAGCCACACCACCTGATCTGAATATTCCTGATCTCATCAACATGAGGGTGCACCTCACTCCAGTTTAAAAATATCTTGAGGAAACAAAAATTGTATTTGCAGTTCAGATAAATTATCAATAGCTGTGCAGCAGTGTGCCTTTGGTGTCCTGCTCACACCTGAATTCTCTTTTGAAGTGTCAGTCAACAGGTCTTTGCATCTTGAAGTAGGTGGATGGCGTCTTGTGCCTTAACTGTATGAATGGAGCATCTAGTTAGGCAGAGGTCTGATCAAATCTGGGACAGTCTAAAGGGGTCAGTCAACTTCTGTCCAATTGCAAAGCCAGTGAGGCTTCCAGGAGAGGGCCCTGAGAGGCCCCAAAGGTGTGTCTGCAATTTATGATGGGGTGGAGAAGTCAACCTTAGCATCGGCCCTAACTCCAGGCAGTGTCTCTGTCCCCAATCGAGATGGAATATCTGCCCATGGGGACAAGTATGGGAAGATTGCAGAGGGAGGAGAAAAGGCAAATGCAGTGCTTCCATAACAAAGAATGGGTGTTAATGGAAGAAGCCCTTCTCTATCTCATTAAGGGAATAGTCCCTAGAAAGAAAAGGTTCTAATGGCAGAACAAGAGACAGAAATTCAAGTTACTTAGTTCATATTTTCAAAGGTTTGCAGCCACTGAAGGTAGAAACAAAATAGCACATTGTTTGAAGAAAGAAACTCTGGGAAGCAGGGGTTAATAGAGCAAAATCAATTTAAGTATTTCACGAAACCCTTCTGAAGTCCTTCTGAAATGCAGGCCTGAAAACATAGTAAATTCACTAAAGACAAGACAACTCCAAGCAAAAAGGAAGAGCAAAGGGTAACGCGGGTAGGGGAGCAGGGTAATGCCTTCACTATCTGATCCTTTCACAGACTGTTTAGTAAACTGGGCTCATCAGAAATTTGCTTATTTAGATTTTTAATCTTGTAAGCAAGTGGAGGGTGAAATAAACAAACAAACAAACATATGAAATTTAAGTGGGAGCAGGGAAATTCCAAAGGTGGGGAGTGATTTGGGGCTCATCAGAAATATGTGTATTTAGATTTTTAGTCTCGTAAGCAAGTGGAGTGCAAAATAAACAAACAAATAATAAATAAATAAATAAATAAATAAATAAATAAATAAATAAATAAAATTTTAAAAGGAGGGAGCAGGGAAATTCCAGAGGCGGGGAGTGGTTTTTCAAAATGTGAAGCAGAATTTTGAGGATGCCAATTGGTTCCAAGATTTATTAAGTAAGTCTAAGGCCTAATTATTAAGGACCAGTGTTAATTTACATTTTCCTTTCATGTCCAAGACTGTATTTGCTTTAAGATGTTAAAGTAGCATCGAGTTTTTTGTGTGAGTGTTTTTTTCCATATTAATGGGCAGTACTTTTTATATATTATATTAGCCCTTTATCTACAATAAGAATGGCAAGAATTTTTTTTCAGTTTTTGAAGTTGCTTGCAATATTTTTTGTTTTGCTTTGCTCTATTTTTGGCATAAGAAGGATTTTTAGTGTTATGTAGGTAAAATCGATACCTTTTGTTTTATTTTAGGTAGACTTGTTTTTACATCAGAGAGAGTCAAAAGACCTCCTCTACTTCAAGTTTATGAAGACATTTAGTCATGTTTTCTTCTAAGACTTTTATGGTTTAAATTTTTAGACAAATCTTGGATCCAACCAAAATCCGTCCTATTATAGTATGAAGTATAGGTCCTAATTCTCATGGTTAACCAATGTCTCAACACTTTTTATGGGAGAGTTTATTTTTCCCTATTAAATCGAGATGCCACCTTTATCAGATACTAAATTTCCTTGTGTACTGAGTCTTGTCTGGGTTTTCTATTTAATCTCTTTAACCAGTCTCTTGATACGTTAGTACAATTTTGTTTTCATTTCTGAGACTTCACAATATATTTGAATATCTGATAGAGCCTGGACTCCTCTCTCTGTTTTTCTGGCTTAAAATTTTCCAAGTCATTCTGTATATTTTTCCATATAAACAGAATCAGTTTGTCTAATTGCTCTCTATCATTCTATCCCTTCCCTCATCTCTAAAGTTGGTATTTTTAGTGAATGTTAAATTTGTAAACAAGAGCCCATTGACATTTTTATATTTTGTCTTTCTAGCCAAGAACACGTTGTGTGTTTCCATTTGTTCAAGCCACTTTCATGTTTCCCAATGGAGTTTAAAACTTTCCTACTAATAGGTGTTCACATTCCTTGTGTATTCCCATTATTTTACGTTTTATTGCTGTCTTATGATTGTCATAGCCAGTATTATCTAAGTTGTTATTTCTTTCTATATTTGAAAGCTATTGATTTCTGACTATCAATTTATGCTTTATTATGTTACTAGGTTCTTGTTTACTACATTGTGGTTTTTCAGTTGGCTTCGGTACCTTTCCTGGTAAACAATCGCATCATCTGCAAACAAGGGTGATTTTTCCCTTTTGTCTTTAATTTTATGTTTGGCCTTTTTCTCTCTTAAAATATTATACAGTAGTGATGGGAGCTGTAGATTCTTGCTTTTTTCTCACCATTAATATTTAAGCTAAATTTATTATATTCTATCAAGTTAAGGAAACTTCTATTTTTATTTTATTGAGTTCTTACAAAGAATGATGCTCAAATTTTGAAATATGCCTTTTTCAGTGCCTATAAAAATGATCATTTGATTTTTCCTCTTAGGTCTATAATATGAGGAAATATATGTCTAATATTGAATTAATGTTTAACTGTCCTTTTTTTCTTGAGAGAAATTATGCTTGATTCTGGTGCAAATACTTTATATGGAATTTTTACTTTAATATTTATATATAAGACAATTAGCTGTTTATCATCTTTGGTATCAATATTATATCCACTTCATAAAATAAAATTTGAAGTATTCCTTCTTTTTCTATGGGCACCAACAATTTAAATAATTTTGGATTTATCTTTTTTAATTGACAAACAAAACTTGTATATATTTCTGGTGCATTTGTCTTTTCTTTAAGGGTTTGGAAGATTTCTATGTGACTCTTTGCCTTTTTTTTGTTTTGTTTTTTTGTTTTTGGTATATAGCTCTGGTTATTTTTTTTTTTTATGTTTAGTTTTATTTTTGTAGAGTTTTATTTTTGTAGAGTTTTATGTTGCCCAGGCTGGCCTTAAACTCTTGGGTTCACATACTCTTCCTGCCTCGACCTCCCAAAGTGCTGAATGACTATTTTCTGTTTAATTTAGGTGTTACAATTTATTTACATAGGATTAAGAAATATTAAACTCTTAAATTTTTCTTTTTACTTTATTTTATTATAAAGGTGTGGGGTACTAGTCAGGGTTAGGTACAAATATAATGTATGTGCAGGTGAAGTTTGGGCCCCCAACTGTCCTCACTTCCCCTGGATCAGGTACCCTTTGTGTTGTTATATCCCTCCACCCCCACAGTGTCCTGTGACTACTGATCCCTCCCTTTTGTTACTGTGGTTAAGGAAATATTAAACTCATGCTTCTTTTTATTTCCTCTAAGTCTGATTGTCCTCTTTTTTGTTTTATATATTCTCCTTTTAAAACAAAATGAGTAGTTTATCTTTTTTTTTTTTAAGTTAGCTTTTGAATTTATTTATGGGTTGTCTTTTGTGTTTGCAACTCATTTACTTTTTCTGTTTAGTAATTCCTTCTGACTTTGTCTGGCTTCTTTTATTGTTCTCTGAGTGTTTGAAAATGGTATTTAAATGATCTGTTTTATTCTTCTCGAATAATGTTTAAAAAGAATAAATATTTAAAACTAAAGATTTTCTTCTAACATCATTTTGGGTGCATCCCACAGGACCTGAAAAATAGTGGATTCATCTTTTTTTTTTTTTTTTTTTTTTTTTGAGTTGGTGTTTCACTCTGTCACCCAGACTGGGGTGCAGTGGCACGCTCCTGACCACCGCAGCCTCAACCTGTTGAACTCCAGGGATCCTTCCGCCCCAGCCTTCCAAGTAGCCAAAACCACAGGTGTGCTGTACCACACCTGGCTAATTTTTTGATTTATTGTAGAAACGAGTTCTCGCCAAGTTGCCCGGGTGGGTCTTGAACCTGCGGGCTTAGGCAATCCACTCGCCTCTGCCTCCCAAAGTGCTGAGATTACAGGCTGAGTCACCTAGCCTGGCCTTTTTAAAAAACAAAAATAATAAATTCTGCATTTTCATTTTGAATTTACTTTGTGACCAAAGAATTAAAGTTGTTTTCAAATTTTTCACTCCCAAAGTCCTTTTTTATTGTTGATTCTGTTATTCTGATTTTATTCACATTCTAATCATGGAATGTTTTCTGTATTATTTTAAAAATAAGTTGGGGTTTATTTATAGCCCAATATGTGGTCTTTTTTAATGACTGTCTCACAGGCAATTGAAAAGATGGTATTTTCCATTTTTAGGTTGCCAAGTTTGACGTCTTTCCTTTAGGTACCTTTTAATCATGTTAATGAGGTTTTAAAAACTATATACTGTAGTTGTTTTTTCATGGACTGAGAGAAATAAATCATTATCTCTGACTCTTAGTATGTTTTTGTTCCTGTAATTTCTATTTTATGGAGGTTACTTATTTGGTACATTGACATTTGCAATTATTGTGTATTTCCTAAGAACTGAAGCTTTTAGTGTTTAAAATGCCCTACTTTGTTTAGTGTATGCCATTTTGCCAAATTTCACCCCATTTCCTATTCCAGATGGCAAATTCTGCTTTCTTTTTGTTGGCGCGTGTCTTGACCATTTTATTTTCTACCTTTTGGAAATACCTTAATTATGTATGTAGTTGCCAATAGCGGGCCCCTATGAAATGTGGTCCTGCCTGTCAATGAGTCATACTCCCTGGCATTCCTCTCCCTGTGTTGTCCTTTTACCTTGATTCTGGGCTGGCCTGGGACTTGCTTTTATCCAATAGTACATAGGTGGAAATGATGCTGCATGACTTCCTTAGTCTAGTCCTAAGAAGCCTCTAACTTTCTCCCGGATCCCTATGAACACTCACTTCAAGGAAGCCAATTGCCACATATGAAGACAGACTATTCTGAGACTGCCATATTGTGAAGAATCCCAGTCTAAGTCTGTGGAGTGTTGCTTGAAGAGAGAGGAAAGCCTGATCAGTGAGGAGGTGTTCAGGCCTTTCCATCTGAAGCCCAAAGCATAAGAGGAAAAAACCATCCTGGTGGTCCCAAACGGGGCCTTCTGATGGCCCCCAGGTCCAGTTGCAGTTTGACTGTAACGTCATGAGAGACCCCAAGAACTTCCGAGTAGAACCTGGTTTACCAACAGAACTGTGTAAAATAATAATAAATTATTGTTTTAAGCCACTAAGTGTGAGGTTGTTATTTTGCAGCAATAGATTACTGAACCAGTGTGCTTGTTAGAGAGTTTAGTTTTAGATATGTGTTAGTAAATGGTGACCCCATTTACATTTATTAATGAGTATCGCTTTGTGTTCTCTCAAGTTATTTTATATTTTCTATTTTAATAGGTTTTAAAAATGTCTTTTACTATGTGGTCTGTGTGCTTTGCTTCCAGTGCATGCTTCCGATATTTTAGAAATGATTTATTTTTGTTTCAATGGTTACATTTATAGAATACATTGAATCCCTGTTTTTTTAATACATCATTTACTGTTTTTCTACTCTAAATAATGAAAAAAAAGCAAGTTTTTTCCTTCCCCTTTTCTTTTCTGCCACCTGATTTCAGTTAATAATGCAATCTTTTAATGTTTCCCTCTGTGCTTTTCTGAATGACTACATGTGTACTTTTGCGTTATAATAGCATATAGTTTTTATACAATAATACTCTGAAGACAGAAACAGACTTCGTGATAGTTAAGGCAGAGAACTGTCAGGTTCTCTTTAATGTGGAGTGACGGAATGGTAATGAGATACATATCTTGAACTATTCTCTGGAGTGATTCACCTACCCAGCTTACTAACTCTTATAATTCTTTGTACCCAACTACGTATGTCAGACACCACTCATGTCTTTCATTAATATGCCTTCTGGTATTCATTTCGATAACAATATTTGAAATGCCCAAAAGCTACCTCTGAACTGTGGATTCCTGATCATACTAAGTAACTACCTTTAGTGTATGGATTAAAGGATACTTTGCATATGTACATTACGCTGTTTTATACTGAACTATTTTTAAAGTAAATTACCTCCTAGGCAATATAACTTGTCACCCTCGGAATACTTCAGTATGTTTCCATTTTTTCATGTTCTGCCTTACATAGAAAATGATCGTATTTGTTGAAGACACTGGAGTAAATTGGATGATGTTACTTATTACAGGAGTCAGATACCCTCAGCAAATGTGTTCTAGTTGTTTATCACTGAGAAGCTTTTCTAAACATTGAAAATGCTAAACAAAATAAAATGAGAAAAAGAAAGATATGAATATTTAATTAGCTCTCACCTATAAGCTTCAATACTTCTTGCACATTCTATTGGGAAGTGTCAATGAAGTCATGATCCTCAGCTGTTCCCCTTTGAAGGTGAGCCCATCAGCGATCACTTATCCTCTTTTCATCTTGTGAGTCTGGTTCAAGCAGATAAATGGTCGGTAGGTAGAAATGGTTGGCCTCTTTTCAGGGATCTCAGGACCTTGCTGCCAGAATCTATAATTCACAGGAACTACAGATGTTATAGACACTGAGGTGGGTCACAAGAAAAGGAAATGAGGCAGTCATTCTGCTAAGATGAAATATGATCAGTTTTGGAAAAAATGGTATAAGGGTAAATGCATCCTGGGCATGTGTGTTCTGCAGTTTTGGAATTATCGAGAAAATACATTGTTTAGGCAGGTCTGGGGAAAGTATATTTTGTGATTTGGGGTCTATCAACAAAACAGGAGATTTATAGCCAAGATTTGTAAATTTTGGTTGTGTAAGTGTTGCCACAGTCTTAACTATTTACACTGGCATGTCATAGCCAGTCAGCCTGGCTTTGAAAAATGATCCTGGATATTTTTCAAAGTAGATAACTAAAATAGAGATTATTGTGAAGTGACCTCACTTATCTTAATAGAAATTGCCTTATTAGAATGAGATACTTCCAAGATGTTTTCATCTCCTTTTTCTGACCAAAAATTTTGACCACAAATTTGATAAGAAATCTTTAAAAGGCCACTATAGGGCACTTTACTCTCTGACCGGATCTGTGATCTTTAGGATTTTTATCTCTTTTATCTACCCAGAGTAAACTATAAACTCCTTGGGTTGATGTCTTTACCTTCTGTGAGTTTTTTCAGGATTACATTACATATATTTTTATGACTTGAGTAAATCTCAGAGGTAATCCAGTAAGCCAACAATTTAGAGATGAGGAAACAAGAGGAAAGATGTTATGCTATTTGCCTAGGTCATAAAACAATTAGACTGAATTTTTGAAATTGCCATTGTTGTAGGTCAAAACAAGTCCAATATTGGAAGTTTCATATATTTCATATAACCTATATATATTTCATATAACCCGAATATTCAGTAATTGAACCAGGAAGAGAATGTGATGGCTCCACATCTTGTCAGCTCTACAAAGTCTTCTCAACCTAGAATGTTTGCACCAACATGGTCATAACATAAATATTTGCTGACGGGTTAACTGAAAACTGAGATGCCTTCGAATGGAATACTATTTCTATGGCATGCTGAGTTTCAGAGTAAGCCTATTGAAAAATACAAATCTAAGTACCAAATGAATGTTTGAAGTTGGCACTTTTATAGCTGTGTCTTAAATCAGTAAGTTGAAATATGCTTTGGAAATTAAATGACTTTTTTCTTCCATTAACTTTATTGTGACCCTTTGTTACTTCAATTTATCATGACTACAATTGAGATACTTTTATAATATATAATTTAGAATTATAAAACTAATTCTGAAAGCAGTACCACATAGAGCTATAAATGTCTCTAGAGACCAAGAAATCTTCTGATCTCAAACATGAGTAAATTAGTTACATGGAGTAACTAGAGACCCTGATCATCAGGGGAAGCAAGAGGTAGAGAGAGAGAGATAGTAATAGCACATTCTTTTTATAAGAAGTGGAATTATGACTAAATCTTAGTCTTTAAGTCTACAGGCAAATTGCAGTTACTTTAAGTTTTGTTTTTAACATGGGGATTGAGTTACTGCAGATTTTTGTAGGGCTTATTTTTTGGAAAACTGGAAGACCTGATTTTATCTCTTGGGGAACGTTCAAGTCATGCTGTGAGTCAGACTGACCATTTGTTTTTGTGCTGATCTGTTTGACTTGTGTTCAGAGACTAAAATCAAATGAAATAAAATTGCTGTGACTAAGCTTTTCTAGAGAAGTTTTCCTTTTTCTGTCAGCAATTAAAGGTCAAAAAGAATGAAGTATTAAAAGTGTGGGTCAGGAATAAACGAGTCAGTGAGAAACTGAATTTGAATCAATAGCTTAAGCTGCTAGAGAGAGAATGTAAGCCCATTGATTCTTTTTAGCACAGCTTATTTTTTCAAATCTTCAATCATGTCTGTGTAATTAGTGCTTGTTCTGATAATTTACAGCTATTTTTTAAAAGATAGGTGGCTAGTTTTACATTTTGTTGGTAAATTCTTGGAGCCTAGCCTGATCCTTATTTTCTATATTCTATAATGTTTTTGAAAAAAACGTATTATTGGGCACTTAGAAAGCTCTGGTTTCTCTTTAATTCATGGTATATATCTATTATCTTATTGGACCTGATTAATTATTTTTTTTATGATTGGATTTTATCTCCACTATTGCCTTATTATTGATCCCTCTTAAAATTTTGCTGGTTGTGTAATGGCTTACAATACACTTTAATTAGTTACAGTCTACCTACAAATAATGTTATACCACCTCAAGTGGTATCAAGACCTTGCAGCAGTAGGCTGTATTCCCTCTCTCATCTTTTGTGCTATTTTTGGAATATATCTGACTTTTGCAAGTGCTACAGGCACATAATACATTGCTTCTATTTTTGATTTACAAATTCAGCTATCATTTAGATAATTAAAAGTAAGAAAAAATGACTTTTATATTAATCTGTAATATGTAATTCTGGAAATCTTCCTTTCTTTGTTTAGATTCACATTTCTATCTGCTATCATACTCTTTTTATCTGTAGAACTTTCTTTCATGTTTCTTGTAGTACAGGTTTGCTGCTAATGAATTTTCTTGGTTTTTGTTTGTCTGATAGGTCTTACTTCTCTTTCACCTTGAAAGATGTTTTCTTTGGGTACAGAACATGAGTTGACAGTCTTTCTTTTTCTTTTTCTTTCAGCATTTTGAAGGTGTCACCTCACCATCTTCTGGTTTGCCTAGTTTCTGGTGTGAAGTCTTCTATAATTCTTATCTTTATTTCTTTTTGCATTTACATAATGCTGCTTTTAAAATTTCTCTCTGATTGCCTTTGAAAGTTTCTGTTTGCATTTTTTTTTTTACAATGTGATTTTATTGTGTCTAGGTATGTGCATGTATATGCATGTGTGTGTATGTGTATTGTTAACCTGCTTAGGGTTCTCTGAATGTATTGGAACTGTGGTTTGATATCTTTCATTTTTTAAAAAAAAGTGTCAGCCTCTGACTCAAATATTTGTTTGTTTTGCTATGTTTTGTCTCTTCTTGTTCTAGGATTTCAATCATCCATATTTGATTATTTCATTATTTGATATTTTCCCACAACTTTTGGATCCTTGGTTCTACTCTGTTTTATTTCTTCTGTACTTCTCTTTTTCTTCATAGTTTACTTTGAGTTATTTCTCTTGATCTATATTCCAGCTCACTAATTCTTGTCTTAGCTGTACTGAGTCTGCTGATGGGCCAGTTGAAGGTATTCTTTTGTTACCATGCTGTAAAAAAATATTTTTAGTATTTCCTTATGACTTTTTGAAGGGTTTTTATATCTCTGCCAAAATTCTCCATGTTTTCATGCATGATTTTTTTCATATTTCACTAGCACCTTTAACAGATTCAGTTATTTCCTTTCTGATAATTCCAACATTCAAACCCACGGTCATCTCTTAGTCTGATTAGATTGATTTCTTTTTCTCTTGATTATGAATTGTTATTTCCTTGCTTTTTGGTATACCTCATAATTTTTTTATTGAATGCTAGATATCATGTGTAGGAAAGTTGGGACTGAGATAAAGAATATTTACACCTGAGAATGCCGCACTTCCACTGCTAAGCCATTATTGTGTGTGTTGAATCAGTGCGTCCAGGAGAATAGCTGGATTTGTTTGTGTGTTGTTATGATTGTTACTCTGTGTAAATTCAGTGAATCGAAAGCCTCATGTTCCTCTAACGTTATCCTTTGCTCAAGGTTGGGGCTATTTTGCTGGAGGATTTCTCTCAATATTTCTGCCCCACTGTCAGCCTCAGTCGTTTCTTGCGTGCCTGTACCTCAGAAAGGGTCTCTCTCCTTGCTTTTGTACCACACTCTCCAATGGTAGACTGCTATTGCTTTTTATATGGTCCTTGCTATTCTAGTGGTGTGAGTGTGGTTATTTTTCTGTTTTCCTGGTCCAATAGGTTGTGCATCCCAGCTTCTCTGTTTTTCTGGTCCAACAGGTCATGTGTCCCAGCTTCTCTGGAATGGGGGGCTGTACTTGCTCAGTGATTCTGTTTTTCTATAAGCCATAGGAAACCTCAGATGTCATAGTCCAAACAGTTTGCTGCTGTACCTCCTTCAATAATAAAGAATGGTTTTCTTTTCTCTCTATCCCATTGCCCTGGAGTGACAGGTTTGCCAACATTCTCCCATCAACTTAAAACTTTTTTCCTTAGTAGAGAAATGTCTGGGAGGGATTCATGCTTGTCCCTTAGTGATGGCTATTCTTCTCTGCCTGCATGGCCAAGGGAAACTTTCTCCTACCTCTCACTCTGCTCCCTGCCTTTCTCATGACCACATAGCAGATATCTATGGAAACAGCTCATGAGTGGCACAACTTCTATGTCAGTGGTTTTAAGGATTTTCTATCTTATGCTAGCCACTCCTTGGTTTTTAACAATTCATTAAACAACAACTACAATAGCAACAAAGCTAGCTGAATTCTTCCTGCCTACTCTTATGGAGGAAATATTTCCCTCCTTTGCTTTTTAATGTTTGAGCCAGTGTCTCTATGTCCTTTCTTTTTGGCGGCATCTGTCTTTATATTCAGGCTTGTTGGTTGCCCTGAGACCTTAACTCTCTGATGAGTTTAAGGAAATTAATGATTTTGCTGATGACCTGGCTCTTTAGGAAAATGTATTATTGGAATGAGAATAATACTCTCTCCAGCTCAATATGTTCTAAGCAGAAACTGGAAATGCCTTAGTGCTTGGGAGGACAGGGGACAGATGTGTTTTCTTTGTAGCTCCATGTTGGAATCTGATTTTGTTCAGTTTGACTACCAGGAGTATGTAGGCTGTGCTAGCAGCCACAGTTAGTCTCTGCCTTGAAAGTTTTATGGCTGTCTAGAGATGAGGAGTGCTCCCCTTACCACATACTTTTTCAGTCTGTGAAGCTGCTTAGCACTGGCATAGGAAGATGACAGAACTGCCTTGAACTGCTATAATGGATAGCCCTTCCAAGTTCTTGACACCACTATACGTAGGTAGGGATTGAACTAACAAGATACATCCAATTTTGTGTTTTTCAAATTCTTCCTAATACTGTGCAAGTGAGGTCTCTTCTAAAGTAGGCACATGTTTCTTCTCAATGAAATGAATGAAACCTGAATGACCCTTAGGGGCCAGACAGATAATATTAATGGCCAAAATGGGCCTTTTACAAGTAAGAGGGGGAACAGCGGCTCTTTTAAACTTTCTTTTGTTTTCCCACCTTTAATAGAAGTATCAGAATAGACAAGTTTTTTCTATTCTAAGAAAAGTAACAGTTCTGATGCAGCAATGAATGGGAACTAAGGGGCTCCATCTCAATGCCAGAGAGCAATAGGGAGCAGTGAAGTGTAGCCAGCTGGAGAACCTAGGCTCTGTGTAAGGGGTGGCTGCTGTGACTCATCTTCAACCAACCACAAGAGGTGTGAGCACCAGTTCATTGTTTCCAAGTATGCCTGGAATATGGATTGTTTACATTAGTTTTCTGAATTTTAAATAGCTGTTCAGTTTTGGTTTTGCTTTTTAAAAAAGTATTCAAGGAAAAATAATTATGTTGGTCAGCCAAATTCAGCTCAGACTTCCGGTGTGTGGCACTGTCTTAACTCATTTATGGTAAAAGTGTGAAATACAAGTTCAATGAGAGCTTTTATGTCTGCTATGTTCTCTCTTATACTTCCAAGAAATGTTTGTGCTGAGAGTAGACTAACTTATTTTTTGTTTTGAATTTAGGCACAGAGACTAGATATTTTGAGTACTGAATATACTTTGGGTATCATGAATCTTCTTTGACCACCAAAAATACCAGGAAGCATTATACAGAGGAGAGTGTCCTGCCTCAGGGAGTCTTAGGGAAATTATACTCTAACAACCCCATCCAGGAAACAGAAGGGTATTCCTGAAAAAAGTCATCTTTTGCCTATATAGAAAGGAACCTGGGCATTAAACCACTATAGAGAATAATCAAAATTTATTGAAAAGTGGTATGTAGCATGTTCTGGTCATTTTTTCCTTATTATTGCAAACAGAGTAGATTGTTTGCAGGGGTTTAACTTTACAATTTTCACCTGAATTCATCTTCTTCTCAGAGACTTTTCCAAGTGATTCGAGTGAATTTTTCAAGCTCGGGGATCCCTATACTCCCTGGGAGTAGAGTAGTAACTTGACTTAAAGATTCTTTTGTATTGCTAGCACAACACTTGAGTACGTAATAGGCAGAAAACGCTCTTGTCGTAATGAACTTCTTAATTGTATTAATCACATATTCTTGAGAATCTGTTTTGCTAACAGTGAGGTATTCAAAACATTATAAGGTATGGTACCTGCCTTTAGTGAATTTATCCATCACACTGGGGGATGAAACCGAGATGTGTAATGCAGTGTGGGATACAGACAAAGCGTGATGTCTGGTCAGGATTTGTGAAGGATGTAATGATCAGGGAAGGACAACCTTTGACTTACCTTCTCAGGCACTTCCTCTCCTTTTACTATTTTTACCAAAATGTTTGGGTTCCTTCCTCCACTTTTGTAAGCTGTCAAAAGTGAGTTTCAACACTGTGAGTTGTCACATTGAGCCAGTAAACTTTAAAATCCATTAACTTCCTATCTCAACCTGACATGTTGGTTATCCCCAGGGGCCTGAAGAAGTGAACCAGGGATCTGAAAAGCCATGGGATAAACAGTCTTAGAGCTACAGTTTGCATGATGACAAGTAATTTAAAACATCTTTACCATACTAAAACTGACATGGCTATATAATGACTTAGTAGGCAAAATTTGCATTAATTTCTCGAGATAAAGCATGATTTATTAAAAAAATATAATTTCTTTAAAAGAAATTTCACACTGGTAGAATTTCTGTGGTCTCACTCCAGTTCCCCAGAGATGTTCATACAGCTTCGCTGCTGTCAGGGACACTTGAAAGAAAGATTCTAGAAGCTCAGTTAGTTAAACCTGTCATTGACCTTAGATGCTCTGGCCGAGGGAAGTGTTGGGAAGTCTGGATACTGTGTCCTTTCACAAAGAGGAGTGAGAGGAAACTCTCTCATCTCAATACTTGGATCGTAAATCCTTTTCTTAAAATATTTACATACTAGACATGAAGAAGCAGGTGAGTGAGTTTGAATTTTCTGTAGTAGTTTCAGAATGGCAAATTTATCTGAAAGAAATGATATAATCTCATTCTGATCTGGTGTTTATTATCTCTATTCCATATTACGTTTCTGTTTCCTGATTTTCAAAGATTGATGAATTTATACAGTTACAATGTGGTTTTTTTCATTACCTTTAAACAGGGAAACAAGCATAGCCAACTTGGCCAGGTTTGTTGGAAGCATTTTTTTTGCATGGAAGAACATGTCATTAGAAGTGGCACTTGAGTCCTCAGGTGACAGACTCTACTATTCTTGTCCTACTTTTACCAGGAATCCTTTCTAATGGGAATTTGGGTGATTAAACCCACCAGTAGGTTCCTTCTAGCAGAAATTTGCGCTCATACTTGTAAATATAGCAGCAAGAATATCATCTCATGAACCACAAGACGTGTTCTCTCTAACTTCTTATGCTAACTTAAGTTGACACATGACAAAGGTACAATGGGTGAAAGAGAACATTTGTACACCCCCGGTGTCTAAGGTATATTTTCAGAAAGTTGTGTTACATGTTGGCTGAATGGGAGTGAATTGGAGCTAAACATTTGGGAGTACTATTTTTAAAATGTGGAAGGTTTAGAATATCCAGTTAGTACTTACTCTTGCTTAGATAAAAATACTACTCAATTGCTTGTGGCGCAACAAAATATTCCTTGCTAATGAAGTTCTAATTTTCAGGGAATATGTCCCAGTGTCCAAATATTTTTCAATTCTATTCCTGTACCTGCAGCTGTTTAGCTTTAATCTTGTTTTGGTGAATCATTTAAGCTATCTTATCCCTTAAGTTATAAATATTATTTATTGTACATATGCAACTAAAAATTGTAACACAGAATCAATGTTTAATTTTTATATTGTAAAATAAATATAAATAATTAGAACAAATTGGAAATGTGTATAACACACTTCAATGAACAAAGTTTTATGTTTATATTATTCCAGAAGATGAAGAGAGTTAGGGCTGCTATCCACACAGATGAACATATTTGGGTTCCTAAAAGCCTCAGAAGCCCCCAGAATTAGATTTCTTCATCCCCTCTCTGATTTTGAAAGATGTGCCAGGGAGATGAGTTAAATGCTTCCATAACCTTGGATGTGATTCTCCATTTCACAGAGTATAAACTAAGCTCCGAAAGCAACAGAGCCCTGGAGAAAAACGCAGAGGAGTTGTGCTTCAGTAACAATTGGAAGGAAAGCCAACTTTGCTTTCTGGTTTCCTGACTATTCAGGTGGTCCCATGCCGGCTAGAGAATAGCAGAGGAGGAAGTCAGTGATTATCTTAGATGTATAATGCACTGCGATAAAGTCACCAGTTCTGAAGACAGTATCATTGTTACTCATTCAGAGAGATTTTAGAGAGCTTGTCTGGCAAACCAGTGTATCTTTCCTCCATTGGTACGTGCCAATGACTGTATTTCTGTATGTTCTCATTTCTAGAAAGTCTTGTTCTTTTTATACAGTGTTCTATTCTTTTGTTGCAGTTTTTATTCCTTTAAAAAAATGATCTGTATTAAATATAATAAAAATTACTTGAAGTATCTACTATATGACTATCTTAAATTCTCAAGGTGCTAACTGTCCCTTTCATAGTGCCCCCTTTCATTGTATACCTTTACCTTTTTTTGTGATGAGCTCATCTTCAGTGGGGGTGGGTTTTTCCCTTAGTGTTCCCTATAAGGTTCGGCAGGGACATTATAGAATGACTTTTGCATTTTTTAATTTTGTGACTGATGAATTTTCTTGCTTTTGGATTCTCATACTGGGTAGGGTATCCAAATTTTGACTGTGATTTCTTGCAGGAGAAATATTCTCCAACTCAGAGACCCAGGAAGGTGGTAATAGGACACTTCCCTCTAATAGAAGATTTTCTAGTCAATCTTTCATGGACAGCCAACTCCTTTAGGATTTAATTCTATTTTGTCAAGTCGTAAGACCCAAGCCTGTATCTCCCATTCCACTAAATCCTCAGTTTGTTTTCCCTGAGGCACACTGTGGTTCAATAACCCTCTCTCCTTCCCTCAATTCAAAGCCCATGGTTACCACCTAACAGTGGTGATGAACTGCTATAGTCAGTAATGGTTATTTAATGGCATCAACCAGGATGTGGCATAGCTTCTATACTTACGCCTGTTGGGACTTTTTGTCCACCAGAGAATATGCATTTTCAGCCCACAATAAACAAGGAGCTGTCTGGGGAAAGGAGCTTGAAAAGCTCTTGCATTTCTGTAAAACAGCGGCACACACTCAGACACAGGACCGAGTGTTCAGAGCCAAGAAAAAGTAATGTTAACCTCTGTTCCTACAAAAAGTAAGACGGATTTTGGACAAGGAAGGCAGCATCCCAGGCAGAGTATTATGAGAGCAGAACAGTGGGGGATGTGAGGAGAACGGGTACAACTGGAAAATTAGGGCCAGGCAAGAAACACGAGGAGTTCATTGAGAAACTATGCTCTTTCATGCATTTCAAGCTGAATTTTTATTTGCTTTGTTAATCAGTTTCTTAGGAGGAGGCATTGGAAACGAATAACAAAATTGCATTATCTATCAGATCATAGCTGAATAATAGTAAAGTTTACCCTCTGGGAAATTGTTTACATATTTTGCCTTCTGCATTTTGATTAGATAGTCACAACTAATCATTTTGATATTTTTGTAAAACCCCAGCTAAAGAATTCTTCCACATTTTCTTACAGGCAAATGTCTGAACTGGGTAGCACCCATGTGACTGTTTCATTCAAGAATCTGGCACATGAAGTTGAGAAAGCCAGAAGCAGCCTTTATAGAGTTTCCTGTTAATAGAGTTTGGATTGGTCCAGATATGTTGGCAAGATAGCCAGAGAGTCTGTCCAGGTGGTCCTGATAAGCGTCTCTGTCAGATTTCAACAAATATCCTTGAGATTGCTACCCAGCAACAGGACAGCCTGCCCTTGATTGTGCTTAATGAGTGGCTCATTGAAGGAAACACAGAGTGATATACAAGGTAGGCAATGACTTTGTAGCATCATGGTTTGATCCTTGCATTGAGAACATTAAGATTTTATCCCAACCTTACATATGGCCAATAGTTTTTAATGGACTGTACAGAGCTTTAGGCAGTCTCATAACTCTAGTGTAGAGGCATCACAGAAACACAAAGCACGCAGTCAAGAATGCAAGCACTTCTTAGAGAAACTGAAGTTAGACTATGATGCAGTATGATTTCAAGGAATTAAGATCTTCAGAGCAGGCAGATCAAAAGGCATGACTCTCCAGATGATAGGTGTCTGGAGAAGTTATAGATTATTAATCAAACGTGTAGTCTTCTTGAACAAGAAGGAGGCACATGGAAATGCTGGACACGGGTCATAAGTTTTCACTGAATTACTGAATATCTCATTAGGCTTTAATCCTTACATATCCAAGTATGTGCCTAGGAAGGTTGACAGCTGGACTCTGTGGGTCGAGGGATTTCCCACCCAGTTAAAGCAACGATGTGAATCTGGAAAGTCAGATTATAAAGCATTATTAGAGGGCCAACTGTTTCCCTAAAACAACAGTTCAGAAATGACAAGGTAGTAAAACACTGATGGGTCTTGAAGCTGTCATTTTCAATTATAGGAATGTAGCTGTGGAAGTATCTGGCAAGACCCTAATCAAACATAAAGAATGGCTATGAGCAAAAGTGTCAGACGGTCCAGAAAGCAAAAGGATGTTCACAACATGAAAGTGAGTTTGGGAAATTGTGACTCCTATGGCAAGACCACAGTCACACTATGGCTGGCCTTGCATTGGCCCATCTTGGGTGGTAGAAGAAGGTAAGAAACTGGTTACACTTGGAGTTATAATGAGTGTTTCCTAGTCATTGTCTTTTCATGGTTTTCTCTATATTACACTCCCACGGATCTCTGTGCTAGCAAGAGAATAGTTTAGAAAAAAACAAAAACAAATGATTAATATATAAGGGTTGATTCTGAGGTGCCATTACATGCAAAAATCAGAATTGAACTACCTTCTGGCAGTAGCATATAGTCATCTCTTGGTATCCACTGGGTATTGGTTCCAAGACCCCCCAGGATACCAAAATTTCTGAATGCTCAAGTCCTGCAGTTCTCCAATGGAGCCCATGGATATGTAAAATTGTCCTTTCATATCTGTGGGCTCTACATCCAGCAAATGCTGCATTTTTTGATCCACGGTTGGTTGAATCCACAGACATGGAACCCACCTGACTCCACTTGACTAAATTGCTTAATAATGGCTTTTGCTTAATCTTACATCATAATTCCAGAGGCAGTGATTCTGGGGATGGTTAATTCAGTGACAAAACAACATTAGAGTTGATGTTTCCATCACTCTAGGCTTTTCCCTTATGGGGACAAGACGCCTGCTGACATTCCATATTCGGTCATGCATCACATAACGGTGTGGATACGTTGTGAGAACTGCATTGTTAGGTGATTTTGTCATTGTGTGAGCATCATAGAGCATACTCACAAACCTAGATGATGCAGCTTATGCACACCTAGGCTGTATAGTGTAACCTATTGCTCTTAGGCTATAAACCTGGACTACATGTTACTATACCAAATACTAGAAGCAACTGTAACACAATGGTAATTGTGTATGTAAGCACATCTAAACAGAAAAGGTAATGCCTTGCAGTACAAAGTTACAATGGCTACAGTGTCACTAGATGATGGAAAATTTTCAGCTGTCTTATAATTTTATGGGACCATCATCATACATGTCATCTATCATTGACTGAAATGTTATGCTGTTCACATGACTATGTGATATTTTCATATACCAGCATAAAAGCCAGGTGGAAGCGAGGAGGGTTTCATCTTGATTGTCTCTCTTTTATCAGAAAGAAATTATTTATTTATTTATTTTTGAGTTAGAGTCTCACTCTATCGCCCAGGCTGGAGTGCAGTGGCACACTCACAGCCACCCCAGCATCGACCTACTGGGCTCAGCCTTCCAAGTAGCCAGAACTACAGGTGCGCTCTACCATGCCCAGCTAATTTTTTTGATTTGTAGAGATGAAGTCTCACCAAGTTGCCCAGGCTGTTGTCGAACTCCTGGGCTCAGGCAATACCCTCACCTCAGCCTCCCAAAGTGGTGGGATTATAGGCTTGAGTCATCGCACCTGGCTGGGAAGAAAATATTTTTAAGGGGCTTAGTCTGCTTGCACAGACATACTCCATGACTTCACTTCAGATTCCACTAGATGGGACTGGATCATGTGTATGTCCTAGCTTCAAGAAAGGCAAAGAAAGTGACAATTGACATTTTTTGGTCTCTGTGTTGCATTACCTGATTTGTTTCCCTCTGGAGCACTTACCCCTTTGGTAGATAGAATAGCAGCCCCTAAAAGATGTCCTTATCCTGATCCCTGGAGACTGTGAATATGTTACTTTACATAGCAAAAGGAGATTTGCAAATGTGGTTAAGGGTCTTGAGATGGAGAAATAAGCTTGGATTATCTAAGCGGGCCCAGTGTAATCACAAGAATACTTTTAAAAGGGAGGCAGGAGGGCCGGAGTTAGAGAAGGAGATTGATGAGGAAAGCAAGGGTACAAGTGGTGTGATTGCTGGCTTAGAGGAAGGAGAGGGACCACAAGTTAAAGAATATGGGCAATGTCTAGAAACTAGAAAAGGCAAGGAAATGGATTCTGCCTGGGGTCTCTAGAAGGAATATAGTCCTGCCCACCCTGACTTCAGCCCAGTGAGATTGATGTTGGACTTTGACATAAAATATTATACAATAATATCTTTGTGCTATTTTAAGTCTGTGATAATTTGTTACAGCAGCCATAGGAAATGAATATATCAACAGCTAAACAACTTCATGCTGGAATGCAGATACCTGGACGGTGGAAAACTTTCACTATTTTTTGCCACTGTGACCCTGATGGTTGTAGATGGTTTGGTAGGAAACAGATGTCCATAAATATTTATTTAATGAATGTCCTGGTGGGAGGCTAGCTCAGCTGTCCATACAGAAGGGCCAAGAAGTCTACCAACATAATTCCAGTTCATTTATTAACTCCTTTCAATTGCCTTAGGAATACATTAAAGTTTAAGAACTGGTCTGGGTGCAGTGGCTCATACCTGTAATCCCAGTGCTTTGGGAGGCTGAGCCAGGAAGATCGTTTGAAGCTAGGAGTTTGAGATCAGTCTGGACAACATAGCGAGACTCCATCGCTACAAAAGATTAAAAATAAAAATCAACTGGGTGTGGGTGACCCATACCTATAGTGCCAGCTACTCAGGAGAATCGCTTGAGCCCACGGGTTCAAAGTTACAGTGAGCTATGATGGTTACAGTGATTGTGCCACTGCACTCCAGCCTGGTCCTCACAGAGTGAGACCTCATCTCAGAAAAGAAAAAAAGACCTGCTGCTTCTCAGTGTGAATGTCTTTATAATTAACACTGCTAAATATGTAGGTTAATTTCTGTTTTTCTTGTTTATATTTCAGGCACTTATGAGAATTTAAATGAAACTTATCTATTCCTCCCCAAAAGAGGGAGACTTTTGAAATGTGTAGGCAATAGTAAGGCAGTAATACAGACTTTGAGGACCAGAAATAAGCTTGGAATAATCTTATTTTAAAATACTTCTTTGTCTGTTATAGCTATGTCCCTCTTGTTAGAGAAATTCAGCTGTATGCATTTTTGTCATTGGCTTACTTCCATTTGTGTCTTGATGAGTCTGTACAGAGGACACTCCCTCTATTTGTAAACCTGGATTCTAAAAATTTCCTTTGTGGAGCAGAGTTTATAAGCGTGCTGGTAATTTCTTTTCCAGGAGTTGATTCTGGATGCTTTGTGAAACTAGCTCTCTTGCCATCAAATGAGAACCAAGAACACACACACCATAGTTGAGTAGCATAAACCTTCAGGCAATTCTTTTGAAGAACAATTTTCTTTGCCAGCCAAGGCATCATTTACCTTTGTTTTTGATCTCTCTCTCTCTCTCTCTCTCTTTCTCTCTCTATTTTACTGGCCCTTCTTTGGAGTTTGGCAGACATTTGTTAAAAAACTTAGATTTAAAAATAACCTTTGGATTGGCAGTAGTGGGACACTGCCAGGTGAGAGGGGGACACATAATGTCAATAAGGGTACCTACCCACACTTTACCTGTATCATGATCACGTATGTACCTAACCCTGAACTGTACCCCACATCTTTAAAATAAATAAATAAATAAAAAGAGTTTTCATTATTGTGACATACATCCCACTTCGAGCACTCATTGCTGCAATATGTTGCCTTGCCTGAAATAATGCTATTCTGCTTTTATTTTTTTCTCCCACAGTATGGATCTTTAATAGTCTTCAGACAATGTTGTGTTTTTAAAATTATTATTCACTGAACTTAGTGGATTCTGTTGTTTCACAAATTGCTTCCATCTATTTTCTCTTATCCTTTCCATGTTGTTTTCTGCTGGGGTAATTGTGTTGTTTTGCTTCGTCCCACAAAGTGCAGCCCAGTGTAAATTGGAAAGCCTTGATGCAACTGCTGTCTTCAGCTGCAAAGACATCCACAACCACTACCTAGCTGGTGCCTGCTTTCTCAGATGTCCACAGGGAAAGGCTTAACCAAAAGCCTTTGATTTAAAGGGCTTTGTTCTTACATGGCGCACTGAGCCCACATAGAGTGAGGAACACACTTAAGTACTCACCGGCATAGTGTTAGAACAACAGTAGTTCCCCATGAGTAAGGAAAATGGAGCTGTTTGGGGACCACGGGCTGAATTTCTGGATTTCTGCAGTCAGCTATTACACCTGGCCCAGGAAAATGAAGTCTTCATTCTCCTCGAGAGCTGCACTCAGTACAGACATCTTGCATAACTCAGTTCCATCTGCTTCCTTTGTACACCATAGTCAGCTATTGTGGACATGCCAATGAAAATTGTTTATGAGTTTTGGAAGTGTATTCTAGACTGTGACCCCTAGAATAATTTTATTATCTTCATATTTCATTATGGAGAGATTCAGTGGAGAACTGGGCTCCAGGACAACTGAGATACCACTTCCATTTGGGATTTTAATTAGCTTAGATGTGATTTATGAGGATGTACTAAAAAGTTCATCCATAAACAATGCTGCGATTGAACTTAGCAAAATGCCACAAGAAACCAGCAGTATCTAATGTCAAGTTGACATATTTGCTGCATTTTGTTTTTCATTGTTTTTTTTAAACTGATAACAAAAGAACAAAACGAGAGCAAAGAACTTCTCTAGACTATATCGGACCCCACAGTCATATAAATAACAGGCAAGATGAATGAATGTTACAGTTACAGCCACACTTTGAATCAAGTAAAACAATATGCAAGAATTATTTGAGGCTGGAATGAACAAGTGATTCCAAGTGCTGAGTCTATGCCTGAATATCTAATGACTTTAGTATTTCTTTCACAATGTGTTAAAGGTTGAATTGTATCCCCTAAAAATGCATATGTCAAAGTCCTAGTCCCCTAGCGAATCAGAATGTGACCCTATTTGGAAATAAGGAGATAGTGTTTTTTACACAGGTAATCAAGTTAGTGAGGTCATTTGGGTGGGCCCTAATTCAGTATGACTAGTGTCCTTAAGGAAACAGGAAATTCAGACCAAGAAACACATATAGAGGGAAGATGAAATAAAGAGACAGAGAGAGAAAGCAGCCATCTATGAGCCAGAAGAGAGGGTGGCACAGCCCTCAGAAGGAACCAAGCCTAGCCTCCAAAATTGTGTGAAAATGAATTCTTATTGTTTATGTTATCCAGCCTTGATACAGAGACCCACTAATGTCTGTCCATAATTTCACAGCCCCTAGAGGAAAGCATGGTGAGGGCTCAAGCACTCCTGTACATTCCTGAACAATACGCCTGAGAGCTAATAAAAGGTGTGCTTCCTCTTATCTCCTATGCACTCCCAGTAAGTAGCTTCAGGGGTTTCTTGATTTCTCTGTAGACCACTCCCAACCAACTGAAAGATGCAAATCTCCATTTATTCCCTTTTTCTGAGTGGTTATAAGTTTGAATAATATAGTATTGTAATCATAAGCCTTGTGATTTGTATAACTTTTATATCAATGTAATCATAAGTTTTGAATTTGTATAACTTTTGCAAATTGCATGATGTCTTAGGTCTTGTAAACTCCCTTTACTCTATGGCAAGCTTGATTAATGCTTCTGCCAGGCCTCTCTGATTAAAGCTATGAGATACATCTGATACCCGGCACCAGGAAGTCTGGACCAAAAAATGTCACTATCGATAAATGTGGCTCAAATTCAAGTTCTATGCAATGCTCTGCTGGTCACGTGGCTAATGTATAGGTACTAACATCTTTGGACTCATAAAAGTGAACTGTAAAAGGCTGGAGGGTGAGCAGAACCATTAGAAAGACCTTGAGTCTGGCTCTGCTCCCTGGATTTGAACTCAGAAATAAACTTCTTTCTACTAGTTTCCTGCCCCTTTGATTTATTGGTATCAAGGGGAGTAGCCAAGTGTTACTTGGACCATAATATCAGATACAGCAAAGTAATGCATTATGGTAAAGTCTCCCTTCTCCACTGACAGTTGGCTGGATTGTGGATTATCTCCGCCTTTTTCTCCCCTGGTTTATGTAGTATCTTTTAAATAAATAGCTGAGTAAAGACTATATTTCATGGCAGGTGGACAGATGAATGCTAACTGTATTAGATGTTAAGTTACAGGCAGGGTGAGGGTAGATGGATAGATAGAGAGGGGAGGTGCAGCACCAGTAACCCAGAGACCTGAGCAATTGCAAAGGATTGCAACACACAAAAAGGTTAAGAAAGAAAAGTTTATTTAAATGTAAATTAGAGAAAGAGAAGGGAGAGAAGATTTACCTTCCCAAGGTGGGAGAGGTAGCTAAAGCCAGGAAGCATGGCGACAGCCATAGCTCAAAGAGCACATGGCCACACCAGAGTCTATCAAGGCAATGGCCACTTGTTGAGTCCTTTTAACCATTCCCCTTGATGGGGGAAGATCATTAAGGTGATTTGGTGGTGGTCTGCTTCCATGTCATCAAGAAGGGGCAGACAAGCGCAGGTACTGACTTCAGGTGATGGCCAGCAGGCAGATGGGTGGGTTAGTCACATGATTGCTGCCATGGTGGAGTTTATTCCTGTCACATAGGTTACAAAGGGCTGATTAGGTTAACCCTGGGGGGTGGATTTCCTGCAAGAGACTTGTTAGACATTTGCAATTCACAAATTCAGACATTTTTAACTCACAAATTCCTTGACCAAAGGTGGTTGTATTATTATTTTTATGACTTTGACCAGTCAAAGGATGATCTTTGATCTTCAGCCTTGACAAGGAATCTAAAAGTTTACTAGAGATTATTATGCTAAACCATGAATTGAAACGTTGGACTTTCCTGGTCTTGCATCTGATGGAGATTTGCCGAGGGGGGATGGGATCGGCTGCTGCTTGTTCTGTAGTAGAATGTCAGAATGCTTTCTAATGGTTATGCTGAGGCAAAAAGACTAAACCCTTTCATTAGCTATCTATTACTGCATAACAAGTTACCTCAAAGCTTAGCAGTTTAAAACAACATACACTTATTATCATTTATTATCCACTATTTTCCTGGTCAGGAATCTGGGTGTAGCTTAGCTGTGTCCTCTGGCCCTGAGTCTCTCACAGGCTGCATTCAAAGTGTTGGACTGCCAAGTCTCAAGCCCCAAGTGAAGGTGGATCTGCTCTAAGCTCATTCATGTGGCTGACAACTGGATCCAATTCCTTTTTTCAGCTGCTGTTTTTGTTGTTGAAAACCAGCTGTTAGCCTGTTACTCCTCTGAGGACAATTTTTCCTTTTTTCTCTCTTTTAAAGATTTTCTTTGGTGTTCTCAAATTTTATTGTGACTTATCTAGATGCTCATTTTATGAATTTTCCTTGGGATTTAGTCGAACTCTTGAATTTGTATATTGATGTCTTTTATACATTCTGAAAAAGACAATCTTTTCTTTTTCAAATATCTCTCCTGTCTTATTCTCTTTCTTTCATTCTTCTGGGTCTCTGAGGAAATATTTTAGTCTATATAGTCAACCTTCCTTATCCTCCATGGCTCTAAACTTTCTCTTTCATCTTTTCCATCACTTGGTTTTGCTGTACTACATTCTGAATGATATCTCTCTATCTTCCTGTTACTTAATTTTCTCTTTAACCATGTTCACTTGCTGTTAAACTCATTTATTGAAATTTTAATTTCTATCTTTTAATTTTCCATTTCTGTTTGGTTCTTTTCAAGTCTACTGGGTCACTTTTTATAGTAGTCAGTTATATTTTATTATTTTAAACATAACAAGCAAGTTTGTGTCAGATTCAGTGTCTGATAATTTCAGTATCTGAAGCTTTTGCAAGTCTGGTTTTTCTGTCTCTTTACCTTAATTCGTTCTTATAGTACTTGGTTTCCTTGTGTGCTAATGTTCTTTTCCCTGTTAAGTGTGCTTTTCACATGGAGTATTATTTTAAGAATTCTCTAAGTCTTAAGAGGGAGTTGTGTTTCACAGGGAGGATTTGTACTTGTTCTGCTAGATACTTAGGACCAGGTATTACAGTACAAAATGCCTGTAAGCTTTTTGGGATAAACATGAAAATTGAAAGTGACATTCAAAAAATGTTATAGAACTTTGGCATTGGTATGGCACTAGGGTGTTGTTTTTGTCTATACATTTTCATGTCATTTTTGAGTCATTCATTCTTGTATTTGTAAAAGAGAATTTTCATGAGTTGGAAATCAAACAAAAATCTAAGGTTTTTTTTTTTTTTTTTTACCACAGATCATTTTAGAGGTATTATTTTTAATTAAATTGATAGCTTAACATTTTTGGACTTCTCAAGTGTTGTAAATGTGGATTTCAAATCCACATGAGTACCAGTTTTTATTACAACTTTTCAGTTTATCTTCCTTTATTGCTTTTCTCAGGGCTTAGGAAAGTATCTTTGTAGTACTTTATGGTGTAAACTTGGTGTGAATTTATTTTGCCTCAAACTTACCCTAAAAGTAAAGCACTCACAAGTCCCAGATTTGAGATAGAAGGGTCTGTTATATTTCTCACACTGAATGAACCCTGGGTTTTGGTTTCTACTTCTGTGTCCTATGAGGAATTAGAACCTAAAATTTAAATTCACCACATTGATCAAGTTCCCGTAGGGAAAAATATCGATAGTATTCTACTATCCTTTCTTGATTCTTGGCACCACTTTGATTTTGGCCTGATAAATTCATATGATCTTGTCAACCCTTTGATATTAAAATCCATATCACACACACACACACACACACACACACACACACACACACACACACACAGAAGGTGCCAAAAATGTACACACATTTTAAGAAAGGAAACAAAAGATGAATACAAGTCATGTTTGACTTCTGCAATTATAATACAAGAGATGCTCAAAGTGGTTACCATCAGCATCCAGACACTTCTGAAAAATATTTTCAAAAGTAATACCTAGATAACATCTCTTGAAATGTGTATACTTTTTTTGGCACCCCCCTCCCCCAGTATATGTATGTGTGGGTATTTACATCTTTTTAACAAACACAGAAACAGGCTCAGTGAAGTTAACGGACTCACAGAAGTTTGCAGATCAGGGTGGCAGAGTGTGAATCCAAAATCAGATCTGTGGAGTCACTTCTTAGTGCTTTTCCTGCTATATTTAATTAAGCAGAATTTTCTGGTTTTCACTAAAAGAGGGATAACTTGGGGTGGATATTGTTCACCTGCCACTTATTTCGGGTATAGAAATACTATAAAATAAATCTAAAGTAATAATACATATTACTAAGAGATATGTGAAAAAATGGGTACGCTGCTGATGATTAATCTGAATGTTTATATCTCTTTTGTATAACATTATGTCGATTGTGATTGTAATGTTAAACATAGACTTTGTGGCCAAGCCATCCCACCTGTGAAGCACCACCCCACAGAAATAAATCTTAGTGGGTAAGGACTGATTGTTTTGTATATGCACTGAGCATTGTTTGAGTTGACAAGAAGGTGGAAAACAAGTATATGCCCTTCAACAAAGGAGTCGTTGAGTAAATTAGACTATATGGACAACATGGCATACCCTGCAGTCATTCAGAGTAATGAATCTGAGTATATCAGTGGAGGTGTAGGAATTTCTACAATGTCTCATTGAGGGAGAAAAGCAAGAAGCAGAAAGATGTACACAATATATCATTTTAATAAAACAATGGCAACATTTTGAGTGTGTGTATGTGATCAAGTGTGAAGAAAATATGCACACATGTACACACACACAAGGCAACTAAAACATGAAATAATATATATATATATGATAGCCACATATGAGAATTATATAAAATGATATGTGTACGTGTATACAAAGGTTTTAAAATAAACTAACCAGAAAAGCAATCTTAAAGTAGCAAAGAAGTTTTGCAAAGACTGGCCTGAGACTTGAGGAGAAGGAGAAAGAAGCTGTCTTCCCTCTTGCTTCCTTCCAGGTGGTGAAGGTGGCTACGGGCTGTCTGTGAGCCTCCTCTGTGATCTGTCCAGCTCCCTTCTTCCTTCCAACTCTTAATCCACACCCAGTAATAACAGGGAAAGCATCAGACACACAAATATTACTTATTTATTTATTTATTTTTTTAAATCAATATTTTTTATTATGATGTAGTGGGGTACAATTAAGGGTTAGGTATACAAATATGCTTCATTTAGGCCCCCTTGATGATAACAGGTGTCTCCCCAACCCCAGAGAGATGTTTACTACCATTAGTCCCATCCGCCTTCCCCTCCCGCCATAGTTTCCCACCACTGTCAGTCATTTTCTTATGGTAGTGTGTTGGATGATCAAGGTCCACTATATGAGTGAGAACATGTGATACTCAGATCTTTGTTTCTGTGAGAGGTCACTCAGTATTATAGACTCTAGTTCCATCCAGGTTGCTGCGAAATTCATGATTTTGTTCTTTTTAATGGCTGCATAGTATTCCATCGTGTATATGTACCACATTTTTAAAATCCAGTCCTCTTTTGATGGACAGCATGGTTGGTTCCAGGTTCTTGCTATTGTGAAAAATGCTGCAATAAACATTCATGTGCAGGTATCTTTGTGATAGAGTGATTTGAGTTCTTCAGGGTATATTCTCAGTAGGGGGATTGCAAGGTTATATGGGAGGTTGATATTTAGAGCTTTTAGGAATCGCCACACTGCTTTCCACAGAGGTTGCACTCCCACCAACAGTGTAGGAGTGTTCCCTTTCACCACACCCTCTCCAACAATTGTTATTTTTTGAGTTATTGATAATTGCCATTCTGACTAGAGTTAGGTGGTATCTCAGTGTGGTTTTGATTTGCATCTCCCTGATGATTAGTGAGGTTGAGCATTTCTTCATGTGTCTGTTGGCTGCCTGGATGTCTTCCTTTGTGAAGTGCCTGTTCATACCTTTTGCCCACTTTATAATGGGGTTGTTTGTTTTTTTTCTTTTCAGCACGTTTGAGTTCCTTGTAGATCCAAGATGTTAAGCCTTTGTCAGACCTGGAGTTGGCAAATACTTTTTCCCAGTATGTAGGCTGTCTCCTGCTCTCTTGATGGTTTCTTTGGCTTTGCAGAAGCTTGTCAGTTTAATGAGGTCCCACTTGTCTATCTTATCCCTTATGGCCTGTGGGTTTCAGGTTTTGTTCAGGAATTGGATGCCAGTTCCAATTTCCATGAGGGATGTCCTTCATTTTCTAAGGTTCTTATGGTTTGAGGTTTTACATTTAGGTCTCTGATCCATTTGGAGTTAATTTTTGTATATGGCGATAGTAGGGGTCCTGTTTCAATCTTCTGCATGTGGTCAGCCAGTTTTCCCAGCACCATTTACTGAATAGGTTCTCCTCTCCCCGGTGGTAGGTGGTGGAGGCTTTGTCGAAGATGAGTTGATTGAGAAATTGAGGTTTTGCTTCTGGAATCTCAATTCTATTCCATTGATCTATATGCCTGTTCCTATTACCAATACCAAGCTGTTTTGATGATTGTAGCTTTATAGCAAAGTTTGAAGTCTCGTAATGTGATACCACCTGCTTTGTTTTTTTTGCTGAGGATTGTTTTGGCTATTCTTGGTCGTTTGTGTTTCCATATGAATTCCTGTGTTGTTTTTTCTAGGTCTGAGAAGAATGTTGCTGGTAATTTGATAGGTATTGCATTGAATCTGTGGATTGTCTTAGGTAAGATGGGCATCTTCACAATGTTGATTCTTCCAATCCACGAACATGGGATATTTTTCCACTTGTTTGTGTCATCTTTGATTTCTTTGAGCAGAGTTTTGTAGTTTTCATTGTAAAGGTCTTTCACGTCTCTGGTTAGGAAGATGCCAAGGTATTTCATTTTTTTGTGGCTATTTTGAATGGAATTGTGCTTCTTATTTGGGTTTCTGTGTTTATTATTGGTGTAAAGAAATGCCATCGTCTTTTGTACATTTATTTTATATCCTGAGACTTTGCCAAAGGCTTTTATCAGTGTAAGGAAGTTTTTGACAGATTCTCTTGGGTTTTCAAGGTACACGATCATGTCATCTGCAAAGAGAGATAATTTGACTTCCTCTTTTCCTATTTGGATACCCCTGATTGCCTTCTCTTCTCTGATCGCTCTAGCCAGGACTTCCAATACTATATTGAACAGGAGGGGTGAGAGTGGGCATCCTTGTCTTGTTCCAGTTTTCAGGGGAAATGGTTCCAATTTTTGTCCATTTAGGAGTATGCTGGCTGTGGGTTTCTCGTAGATGGCTTTTACTACTTTGAGGTATGTTCCCTGTATGCCTAGATGTTCGAGGGTTTTTATCAAGAAGAGGTGCTGGATTATATCAAAAGCTTTTTCTGCATCTATTGATATAATCATGTGGTTTTTGTTTTGACATCTGTTGATGTATTTAATAACATTTATTGTTTTACGAATGTTGAACCAGCCTTGCATCCCAGGGATGAAGCCTACTTGGTCATGATGAATGATTTTTGAGATGTGTTGTTGAATCCGGTTTGCTAGGATCTTGTTGAGAATTTTAGCATCTATGTTCATCAAAGATATTGGCCTGTAGTTCTCTTTCTTTGTTGGATCTTTACCTGGCTTGGGTATCAATGTAATGTTAGCTTCATAAAATGATTTGGGGAGGGTTCCATCTTTCTCAATCGCCTGAAATACCTTCAGTAGGATTGAAATCAGCTCCTCCTTAAATGTCTTGTAGAATTCTGCGGGAAAGCCATCTGGTCCAGGCCTTTTTTTTGGTAGGTAGTTTTCTTATTACATAGTCAATTTCCTTGATAGTTACTGATCTATTTAGGGTCTCAATTTCTTCTTGTTTCAACCTAGACAGGGTTGTGTGATGACAGAAACTCCTCCATTTCCTTGAGGTTTTCAAGTTTGTTTCCATACAAGTGTACATAGTAGTCTCTAATGATCTTTTGTATTCTTCAGGTTCAGATGTGACCTCATCTTTTGTGTTTCTGATTGTGCTTATTTGGGTTTTTTCTTTCTTTTTCTTGTTCAGTCTAACTAGGGGTCCATCGATCTTGTTTATCCTTTTGAAGAACCAGGTTTTTGTTTCATTGATTTTTTTCTATTATCTTTTTGTCTTCTATGTCCTGGATTTGGGCTTTTGTTTTGGTAATCTGGATTCTTCTGCTGAAATTGGGGTTTTTGTGGTCTTGCTTTTCCAACTTCCTTAGGTGGCTTGTTAGGCTGTTAATTTGTGTTCTTTCCATTTTCTTCAAGTGTGTTTGTAGGGATATAAATTCCCCTCTTACTACAGCTTTTAAGGCATCCCAGAGATTTTGGTAAGATGTTTCTTCATTTTCATTTGTTTCCAGGTATCTTTTGATCTCTGTTTTGATTTCATCATTAACCCAGTAGTTGTTTAGCATCATGCTGTTTAGTGTCCACGTCTTTGTGGGTTTTGGGGGGACCTTGGGGTGTTAGTGTTTATTTTTATTTCACTGTGGTCCAAGCAGATGCTGGTAGAATTTCAGTCCTTTTAAATTTGCTTATGCTTGATTTATGGCCAATTATGTGGTTGATCTTACATTCCATGCGGTGATGAGTAGAATGTGTATTCTGTGGTCTTTGGATGGAGTGTTCTGTAGGTATCAATTAAGTCCATTTGGTCAAGAGTCACATTGAGGTTGTGGATCTCATTGCTGATTTTTTGTCCTGATGATCTGTCTAGGGTTGTGAGTGGGGTATTAAAGTCCCCAGTTATGATGGTGTTAGAGTCAATATCCTTCTTTCGTTTTCCTAGGAGTTGCTTTATAAAAGTTGGTGCACCTATGTTAGGTGCATATATGTTTAGGATATTTCTTGTTGATGGAGTGAACCTTTTATCATTATGTAGTGGCCCTCTGTATCTTTTTAAATTTTTGATAGCTTAAATGGTATTTTGTCTGAAATTAGGATTGCGACTCCTCCTTTCTTTTGTGTTCCATTTGCCTGAAAATTTGTTTCCCATCCTCTTACTTTGAGTCTGTGCATGTCTTTTCTAGTGAGATGGGTCTCTTGAAGGCAGTATATTGTTGCCTGGTGATATTTTATCCATTTTGCCATTCTATGTCTTTTCAGTGGTGCATTTAATTCATTCATGTTCAGGCTAATTATTGAAATGTGAGAGTTTGTCCCTATCATAGAGTTCTTATAGAGTTGTTCTACCACTTGGTTTATTGTCTTTCTTTTGTTTTGGGGGTTGGTTCATGTGTATTTTATTCTTTTTCCTGTACTCTTGTGAAGAATGTTGTACTTTTTCCCCCCTTTTCTTCTGTGTTTAGTACTTTCTTAAGTGTTTCATGTAGAGGTGGTTTGGTGGCAGCGTAAGTTCTTAGGGATTGGATATCTGGGAAAGATTTTAATTCTCTCTCACTGATGAAGCTTAATCTGGCTGGGTAGGTTATTCTTGGTTGAAATTGTTTATCTTTTAGGACTTGGAAGATAGGACTCCAAGCTCTCCTAGCCTGCAGGGTTTCTGTAGATAAATCTGCTGCTATTCTAATTGGTTTTCCCTGGTAGGTGATCTGGCCTTTTTCTCTTGCTGCCTTTAGGATTTTTTCTTTTATGCCTACTTTGTTTAGGCAAATTATTATGTGTCTAGGAGTTTGTCTTCTCATTTGTTGTCTTGCAGGGGTTCTCTGAATCTCTTGTGTTTGAATTTTTGCATCATTGATTAGATAAGGGAAGTTTTCTTGAATGATCCCATGGAAGGTTTGTTCCCGTGTGGTCTCTATCTCTCTTTCTGCCTCAGGAAGGCCAATTACTCTTAGGTTCGGTCTCTTGAAGTAATCGCTCATCTCTTGCAGGTTTTTTTCTGTCTTTTTAAGCTTGTTTTCTGTGTTTTTGAGAGTTTGGGTTAGTTCTATATTTTGGTCTTCAAGTTCTGAGAGTCTTTCCTCTGCTTGGGTAATTCTGCTTTCCATGCTTATCAGTTTGTTATTTATTTCATTCATAGTATTCTTTATTACTGTTATCTCAGATATCAGCTCCTTTCTAGTTTCTTCTTGAGTCTCTTCAATTCTTTTTAATCTCTCCATTAATGTCTTGATATCTAGGTTTGTAGTTTGAGACCAGTCATTCTGGGGGCTCTTCATTGTTTGCATTCCAAAGTCAGTTTTCTCAGTGTCTGCCCTCCCAGGAGTCTGGGAGAGACCCATATTCTTCTTTTGGTTTTTCTTCATTTGTGTAGATTTTTCTTTTGTCCCAGGAAACCTATTGCAGCGGCTGTGAGCTCCAAGAAGGCACCAAGCGGGGATGGGCCGGGGTTCACTCTAGTCTGTGCAGCGGGTTCCAGTTGGTGGCATCCTGGTGGCTCAGCCCAGCACGTGGCGCTCCAGCTCTGCGAGGCGCCGCCGCTGCATGACAACAGCTCTGACTCGGCTCCTGCAGGTACTGGTCGCCCTGCTGGGGGCTCTGCGGTGCAGGTGAAGGCCCCCGCCCATGGCCGGATGGCAGTGCCTCAGGTGAGCAGGCCACCCAGCCAGGGCTGCGGGAGATGGCGCGGTGCTCCAAAATATTATTAATAGCCACACACAGTTAATACATTTGGGAATCCATGGCGGGAGTTGAGATGCTACTTCCTGCACCTGATAACTGTACATTGAGAGCCAGCTGTGTGCCATGTGCCATGCCAAACACTGGACTCACTGTGGAACCCTTGCCTCCAACTTGTTCATAGATTTGTCTGAAATTTAGAAGATAACCTTAAACTGGAACAAGAAAAGCAAATACAACAAATAAAACATGTAAAGAAGAGTTTTCTTAAGAAATGAATCATCAAGGGTACCTGCATGGTGAACGTTTGTAAAGCTAACCCTGAATTGTACCCCACATCTTTAAAATAAAAGAAAGTAAAGAAATTAACCATCAACTATAGTTTAAGTACCTTTTTATATTTCATTTTTTTAAACAAATTTTTTATTTTAAAATTGTGTGGTACAGTTAAGGGTCAGGTTTACAAATATGCATCGTTCAGGCACCCTTATTGATAAGGGGTGTCCCTCCATCCCCAGACAGATATTGACTACTGTTAATCCCACAACCCTTGCTCTCCCTGTCCCCTCCCATAGTTTCCCACCACTGTTGATCCTTTTCTTATAGTATTACGATAGATGTTCAAGGTCCACTTATGAGTGAGAACATGTGATACTCAGATATTTGTTGCTGTGAAAGTTTGATAAAGAGAAGAAAACAAATGTGGACTCTTTCCCATTATTCTCTAAAGCAGTGAAACTGACCTTAGTTTAAAACCACTAATGGTGCATCCTTACATGTATGTTTCTATGTTTAAAGACACAATTGGTGTTCATTTAGTTTTACATAGAGCAGAGGCAGGCATTGGGTTATAGACCTGTTTTTATACCATCTTAGTGCAGGAAATATGTCTGTTCCAATCAAGTAAATAGTGCACATACTATAGATTTATTTCTGCTGCCATTTGTAGAACTTTAAAATAGCAACAAAGAATAGCAAAATGTTAAGAGCTTGAATGACCTTATAATCCTCTAGAGTTGTGCTCCCCATCCTTATAGAGTGTGGGAAGTTACTTAAAGACTGGAATTTCAAGAATGATAGACACTGTAATTTCAGTGTATTCACACACACACACACACACACACACACACACACACACACACACACACACGTAGAATGCTCATTTATTTGGCTTCAATACTGATGTCTTCAGAGTAATTGCCTCACCATGGGAAACACTGATGTAGTCCAGCCTCTTGATTCAGGTGAGGTATGTTGGCGTCAGAAAGTGAAGTAACTTTGCCAGGTTCACACAGAGTTGAAAATAGATGCAGGCTGGGCTCAGTGGCTCAGCCTGTAATCCCAGCACTTTGGGAGGCCGAGGTGAGTG
>NW_007248056.1:214792-301627 GCF_000164805.1 Carlito syrichta
AAAAAAAAAAAAAAGAAAATAGATGCAGATGCCACACCCTCTGAACCTGCGCTGTCCAGTATGGTAACCTCCAGCCTTGTGGGGCTACTGAGTGCATGAAAAGGGGCGAGTCCAAACTGAGGTGTGTTGTAAATGTAAAATACACACACGAGATTCAAAAACCTATTACAAAAGAAATGTAAACTATCTTGTCAATGATTTTTAAAACATTAATTACACATTGAAATGATAACTTTTGGAGATGCTGAATTGGGTTAAGTGTATTATTAAAAATAATTTCGCCTATTTCTTTTGAGTTTTTAAAGGAGGTTATTAGAAAATTTAAAATCACACATTGCATATTTTTATTGGACAATACTACTTTAAACAGTACTGATCTTCTGTAATGACTTTCTACCCAAGGTGCCTTCCTATATCATTCATAAATTCACTCATTCATTCACTAGCAAAGGTTACTTTTTTTTGGTAAATTTGTGTGGTTTTTGTGTTTTCTTTGGAAAAGTACCAAAATAAACTTTATTCACTGAAATAACTATCTTGGGATGGTTTAAGAAAACTGTTCAATATGCTGGCAAGGATGTGGAGAAAAGGGAACGCTTTTATGCTGCTGGTGGGAATGCAAACTAGTTCATCCTCTATGGAAACCAGTGTGGTAATTTCTAAAAGAGCTAGACATTAACCTTCCATATGACCCAGCAGTCCTCTTACTGGGAATATACCTGAAGGAACTCAAATCATTCTACCAAAAAGATACTTCTATACACATGTTTATTGCAGCACTAGTCACAGTAGCAAAAACATGGAGCCAACTGTGCTGCCCAACGAAACTGGACTGGATAAAAAAATGTGGTACATATACGTGATGGAATATTATGCAGCCATAAAGAAGAACAAACATATGGACTTCACAGCAACTTGGATGAATCTAGAGTCTATAATATTCAGTGATCTATCACAGGCCCAGAGAACTGAGTACTACATGTACTCACTCATAAGTGGGCCCTGAAAATTTACCATAATACTGTAAGAAGGGATTGGCAGTAGTGGGATACTGCCGGGATGGGATGGGGCATATAACATCAGTAAGGGTACCTGATGTTATACCAGGCAAATTGGGGATCAAAGGGAGTCCCAGACTTTACCTGTATGATGTCCACTTGTATACCTAACCCTGAATTGTGCCCTACGTCTTTAAAATAAAATTAAAACTAAAAAAATTAAAAAATATATTTAAAAAAAAGAAAACTGTTCACTCCATCAACAAATAGGAATGCCAGGCACAGCAGCCATGCCCTAAGGGAGAAAACCAGCATGGCCAAATGCTATCTGTCAGGAGGGGCCCAGGCATTGTAGACAACTCCCAGGGGTACTGAGCACACTGAAACTCATGTTTGGTTTCAGAGTTCCTCCTCTCTCCAGCTGTTCCCCTGCTTCTCATCTGGGTGTCTCCTCTCTTCCACATGCAATAGGTTACTTTACCTTGTGGCTCCTGATTCTCTCCCTAAGGTTGCCATGCCCCCATGTGCCACTCTACTTGCATGATTCTCCTGCCTCTGCTACCATGGGGCTCTGGGTATTGTTTCTTTCATATCTCCATGGTCTCACATGTTTGACCTTTTGACCACGCTCTTCCTCTTCCCAAACATCTTTTCCCACTTGTTTCTCTAGCAAATTGAGATTAATCCTCAAGACTTAGCTCAGGCATCCTTTCTTTGACTTTAGAGACTGAATTAGGGTCAGGAAAGTCTCCTAAAAATTTGCTATTCAAAGTGTGCTCCACAGACTGCCAGCAGCATCAGGATCTGGGAGGTGGTTGGAAGTGCAGGATCTTCAGCTCCACTCCTGAACTTCTGTATCAGAACTTTCATGTTATTCAGATGCCTTGGTGTTTCAGCTGCATATTACAGTGTGAGTAGCGCCAACCCTAAGCACCATATTCATGCTTTAATTAAAACACAGATTGCGTAGTCACTTTCTGAGACATGAACAGCAACCTCTGCTAGGTTGCAATCTGAGATTGGAGGATATCTGGTTTATCTTTGCACCCCCAATACCCAGGAACTTAGTAGTTACCTAATATATGTACCTGAACAGATTAAAAGATGATGTTTCCAGTGGAAAGAGCTTAGCTGTGGATACAGATTTTGGAGTCACTATGCATGAAAAGTTGACTCTTGCAAGTAGTTGGGACTGGCCAGAGAGATCATATAGAGAGAGCAAGAAGAGAAGAAGGCCCTTATCACAATATGTCAACATTTAAGAAATAGGTGGCAGAGAGAAAAAAAGAAGAGTATTATATCAAAGTAGATATAAGAAATATTGAAGGCAGACCACAATGACAGTGAGGAGAAGTGCCCAAGAAAGAAGGGCAATTCGATCACATAAGTCTCAGATCAATGATATTGGATGGTGCTTAACCTTCTGGGTTTGTAGGGCAGGTATGGTGGCTCACTCCTATAATCTCAGTGCTTTCAGAGGCCCACATGGGAGAATTGCTTGAGGTCAGGGGTTTAAGACCAGCCTGGACAGTATAGCAAGATTCCTTGTCTACAAAAAATTTTAAGAATTAGCTGGGCTTTGTGGTCCATGCTTGTAGTCCCAGCTACTTGGGAGGCTGAAGCAGAAGGATCACTGGAACAAGGAGTTGGAGGCTACCGTGAGCTATGATCATGCTACTGCACTCCAGTTGGTTGACAGAGCGTTAGCCTATGTCTAAAAAAAGTTATGGGCTTGCAATGAATTAGAAATTCTCAGACGGCTCAATAGGGCTTTCATGCAAGTTGTATGTGAAAAGAGTGCTTCTCATGAGCAGGAAAGTGAGTAGCAGGTGAGGTGGCAACATTTGCAATGTAGAGCATAAAGCATTAGAATCCTAGTTTGAAAGTCAATGAAGGGTCCAAGCAAGGATTTGCTTAAGAACGAGAAATTATACCTTCCCTGTATAGTGGATTATAAGTCCCTAGTAACTGTGACCACATCTTAATGGTCTTTATTTCTTCAGGATGCTCCTTAGAGACTCCATTACCTATAGGAATCTATTACCTGTGTTTTAAGTTGTAATGGATTAAATAAGAGATCAAGGAGAAAAATAAATATGATTATCGAAGTCCTCAAACCAGTGAGCAGTTATGTGACTTTTTCAAAATTAGGTGAGAGGCCATTTTAGGGAGTGTCACTCCTATGTCCAACTGGGGCTAGGACTAGGCTGAGATGAATGAGACACTCACCTTGGGCATCCTCTTAATTTAGTACCCTAAGTACTTTCCTCAACCTAGTCATGGCCCTGTAAAGTCAAACTAATTGAAATATTCTTCTTTGATGAACAGGCTACATATCATTTGGGAGAGCTGACATGTTGTGAGTGTTCCAGAAATATAGTTCTCTCCTCCTTAGTATTCTATGTCCTCTCCTCTCCAAATAGAATATTTATTTCATGCTGTCTCATTTTTTATTATAAGAAGATAAATTTTATGACTGAGAATTTTTTTCCGGGAGAGATTAACTACAGAATAACCAGCAATTTCAATATATCTGCATCAGGGAACAAGGGCATGTTATCGCCAATTAGCTAACAATGAGCGTCTCCTGCTAAGCCGTATAATGAGTAATTTAAAGCTTTCAACTTATCTTCGGAGGAGAAAATGTTCTACAATGTGTAGTGTGGGTTTACTCCTGAGAGACAAATTTAGAAAAACGTTTGCTCAATTTCATGATAAAGACCATGTTTACACCAGGGTGAGAAAGTTGAGTATTTGGAAAAATTGTGGTGAAATCTCTCCAGTTGTGTTGCATGCTTCATTTTTCTCTAAGCCTTTATTTAGCTTCAATTACTATAAAAACAAAGCAGCAGGTTAAAGAGATTTTCAAGGAGTTTCAAAACCTGAGGGGAAATACTATACATTTTCTGGCAAATATAGACATTGCAACACTTATTTTGATCACAAAGAGAGAAATAAATCCTGGAAGTGTTTTCAGAAATTTCTGGGAACATAATTTCCCCTAAAATATCAGCAACAAAACTCCTATTAAAGAAAGAACATCATAACAAAAATTTTTCTCTGCCTTAAAAAATGTTGCTATAAAGCCAGTATGGTCAAATGGCTTGAGAGTACTTTAAGAAATGAAGATCTCATCAGTCATTTGTTTAAATATTTCAAGATGCTACTTTGTGACCTACTCATATTTTTTGTGTTATTATGCCCTTATCCCTGATCACTGTCATATTGTCTAAGTACAAAAGTGGTAGACTCTGCCCAAAGCTTTCCATTATTGCTTTATTCATATGCCAAGAAAGAAGCTTCCAGAAATGGATGTGGGAAAGAAAAGTATCACTAGGAAGGCATTTATAAAGAGATCAAATGGGAAAACCATTGGCTCATGGAGAAAATTGATTAGGACAGTGTTATTATCCCATGGGTAAGACTTTCTGGGGAAATCAGGTGGATCAATAATAGAGAAACAGGCACAATAAAAAGGAAGTGAGAAAAGAGAAGCAAGGTAGAAATATATTGTTTGAGCTCTGTAAAGAAGTGAGCAGGCCCACAATAAAACCGATTTGGTCAGGTTTCCCTGACACGGCAAATGACATTCATGCATTTTGCTTTCTGCTCCAGCTATTGCTAGCATGTGTATCAATAATTAGATAATGATCTTGCAATTTAACTTAGTTTTGGGAATGCTATCTCTGCTATTCTGAATTGAATGTAAAGATTCCCTTACCAGTATGCTAAATAATGTAATGGCATTGGTAGTCTGGTAGTGGTGCTGTTGGTCAAAAGCGGAAGAGAAGACCATGATGAATGGAAAAGGTGATTCTTAGCAGGAAAAAGGTTAGGAGCAAAATGGGAGAATATTTGTATGAATGGATGAAGCAGGGAGAGAGAGATGATGAGTGATTGGGGAGAGCGTATAGCATTAGGACAGGTTACAATGAAGGTGAGAATAGCACAGAATGCTGAAAGAAGAATATCACCATCTTTCTCCATGAGGCAAGGAAATTGAGGGGTATATTGGGAGACAACATGGGTGGCTGAAAAGTCAACACTTGGCCAGTAAACATTGCAACTCATAAGATACTGAACTGTATCACATAAATTGTCATCACATCAACTTCTATATCCTAGTCAAAGTCAAATTCCTTCCACTGGCCCACAAAACCTTACATGTTCCGCCTCACTGTGCTAAGCAGACTTTTAAGATGATTTCTAATGATCCCTGCCTCCAAATATTCATAATCTTGTATGATCCCCTCCCTTTTTGATTGTGGTCTGTAACTCACTTGCAAAATACAGAATACAGCAAAGGTGATAGGATGTCACTTCCATGATTGGCTTACAAAAGACTGACTGTCTTTTTAGAAGATCTTCTCTTGCTAGCTTTGATAAAGCAAGATGCCATGCTGGAGAGATTCATATGACAAGCAATTGAGGGTAGCCTTCAGACAAAATCTAGTGAGGCACTGAGTACCAGAGTCCAACATCTCTCAAGGAACTGAATCCTACCAACAATCACATTCTTTCAAAGTCAAGCTTTCAGATGAGACCCTCAGATGAGATCACAGTTCCATGAGAGAACCTGTATTAAAGGATGCAATTAAACTTTGCCCGTACTCCTGACCCACAGAAACTTTGAGACTATAGATGTTTGTTGTTTTAAGCCACCAAGTTTCTGTGTAATTTGTTACACAGCAATAGATAACAAACATGACTCCATAGCTCTCTGACAACTCCAATTTCTGTCTCCTTGGTTCTTTCCACTGCGGACAGAGTAAGGTCTTTTCTTATTCCTCGCTTCCTCCAGGCTTTCCCAAAAGGTTACATGATCAGTGAGGTCCTCCTGTTCATCCTTACTATAATTACTTTCCATTCTTTTTATACTTAAATTTCCTTCAGAGCATTTATTACTACCTAACATTGTGTATATTTTACTTTTAAATTTTGTTTATCATCAATTTCTCCCCCATTCTTACTAAACTTTAAACTAGTAAAAGTAGATATATTTTTGTCTGCTTTTTCCCCTCCCTGCTGCCCCCTTGTCTGTTTTTTTTAACCAATGAATTTATGACTCCTACAATCAATCATACTTAATTCATAGTGTTTGTTGAATGTAGTTGTCAAATGAGTCAACATGTATTTTAAGAATGGTGCAAAAAAACCATATCCTTTCCAGATAAGCTAAAAACTTTCATATATAAGTGAATCTCATCTCTTTTGAATGTATATATACATACAAAATAATTTAAATACATAAATATCATATATATATGAGGGGGACCCCAAGAAATCAGAATTAATATTTGGAGAGTGGGCCCCTTGTAGTACAGGCTTCCCCCGCTAGGTCAGTGTTCTAGGAACCAATCTGCATCAGTGTACCCGCTAGCATTGTTGTGCGAGGCTGCGTTCGGCTTCAGTGAATTTTTTTTCCATTGGAGATTCTTTGAACACATTTGTCCATTTCATGATGGGTGATCTTATGAGCACACCTGCCCACACGGCATTGAGTGTTCAGCAGTTTTTGACCCAAAACAGCATGACCCCCATGCCCCACCCTCCCTCTTCACTGGATCTCACTTTCAGCAGCATTTTTTTGTTTGTTTGTTTTCCTTGATGAAAAAAGTCCTTAGAAGGAAATGTTTTGCCAGTGTGGAAGAGGTAAAACAAAAAATGACAGAAGCACTAAAAGGCATCAAAATTGATGAGTTGAAAAACTGTTCTGAGCAGTAGAAAAAGCATCTTGATAGGTGTATTGCATCAAACAGAGAGTACTTTGAAGGTGACTGAAGTTTAAACATGTAAGAATAAGTACACAATTGTTTATAAACAAATTTCAGTTTTTTGGGTCCCTCTAGTACACATAAATATACACATGCATGTTACAAATTCATGTCTATAAACTGGTTGTGGCTATAAACCATTTCACTTCACATCTGAGAAATCAATTGCAGCAAAGGCACTACTCAGAAATTCAATTGGTATGTCTGCTCCCCATTGCTCTGTTTCACATGATTTTTGTCTCTGTTTGCAGAGAGTAGCTTTGCCAATGCAAAACCAATTAGTGGATGTGGAAAGCTGCTTCGCTTTGAACGGCAATGCCTTAAAAATACAGACTCTCCTTCTTGGCGTTTAAAAGCCTGGTAGTTGTGACCACGAGGTGTCATGAGGTCAAAGCAGAGTAGTGGGGTGTAAGGATCTCTGGGGTCTGGGGCTGGGAGGGCTGTGTGGGCAGACTGATAATTGGTTGTCATAATGAGGGCTTCTCTGTGGAGACAGCAGAGCTCATTTGGATGCAGATAGAAATAACAGCATCAACTCCATGGACCATGTTCTTGTTTCTCACGAGGTGGAAGAGGGGTGCATCACCATCACAGCTTCTATAAATTGGCTGTCCAGGGCTGGCCTTCGGAATAGTGTCAAATGTGGACTGTGGCAAATGAGATGGGATAGCTTGTGTTGGCAAATGACTTCCCATGAGCATGATCGCCTTCCAAAATAATTTAAAGAGATGAAAATGACCCTTGGAGGGAGCAGGCATCAAAATCACATAATCCATTTGAAGATGGCCTTTTCCTTATATCCAAAGAGTACTTTAAGGGGTTATGGATGGTGCCTCAGCCACTCTGACACTGATACTTCCTGTACTTGGCAGACACAGCAGCAATGGCTTGTGTTTCCCTAGAGTGCCAAGGCCTCTTTAACCCCATGGAGAAGCTGTTCCCCTCTGTTCCCATTTTTTCCTCAAACTCCTCCTCCCCAAGTATGTTTTCTTCACACCACCCTTTCACTTTATAGTGGCCAGTTAATGTTCTGTCATTTCTTAGCTTGTCAGTGCTTTAAAAAAAAATCACTCTCATGAGCAACATGGGCGTTTTCACACGGGACTCAGGAAAATACAAAAGCCTTCAATGCCTGGCGAGGCAGAGAGGCTGGTAGAGGTAAATGGGAATGAATTGGTGATTGGATGATAGTAAGAGCAGTCACTCTGTACCAGCTTTTCTGTTTTACATGTCTCATTCTACTTCATCCTCACAACATCCCTTTGGGGTCAGAACTATTTTTACCTTATTGTATAAAGATGACAACTGAGATATTGAGAGTTAGATGACTGACTCTGAGTGACACACTCAGTAAGTGGCATATCCTGGACTCGATGTTTCTGACTCCAATATCTACTTTCCATTTTTTTTTCCAAAAATCAAGCAACACATACCCATAGTTAAAAATGAAACTCAAGGTGCACAAAAGAACTCATGATGGATAGCAACAGTTTTCTGACCTCTATCTCCATCCCAACCCTTAGGTCCATTCCTCAGACACAATCTCTTTCTCATTATTTTGACTTTTAATTCTCTTATTACCTTCATGACTCTAAATGTCTACTTTATGCTTCTATTTCTTGATATATTGAGTTTAGGCAGTATCTATGACAGATGATATCTCTGTCATAGAAGATAAGAATTTTATCTATGTACAATGTCCACTTGTATACCTAATCCTGAATTGAACCCCACATCTTTAAAATAAAATATTTAAAAAAAGAATTTTATCTACTGCTACATTCCTTTCTTTCCATGTTCAGTGCTGGAAACGTTTAACGATGGACTCTTTGGAGTAATACAAAAATCTAATATTTAATGTTTGCCACTTGCTGTGGTGTAAATGTTTAACACCTGACTCTTTGGGGGAAAAAAACATGACCTGATATTTAGTGATTGCCACCTGCTGTGTTGTACACACTACCATCATGGCTGTTTTCAAGCTATCTATATCACATCACAAAATGCAGACTTGGAAAGAGATGAGCACCATCAACTTTCAAAAATTACCAAGTCTTGTACATTTTTGGTCTTCTTCTTTCTCTTCTTTCCACATTACTCTCATTAAAATAAAAAAAATTCTATCAACCTTTTGAAAGAACGTTTATTATTTCATGTGAAGCTTATTACAGATATGTTACTACAAAGTGAGCCATTTTTGCTTCTCCTTTTCACCTAATTAACTTGCCTAAAATCTAGATTAGTAATCAATTGATTGAAGAACAAATATTTATGAAGCAAGCATCTCTAGCGTCTTATGGTCTACTTATTATCTCTTTTAGCTGCCATGCATACATTTAATGGAATTATTCATAGGCATACAAATGTATGCAAAAAATTTTAATCAAGGAAATTTTACCCAAATAACAATGTTAACATTTCCCATTTCTAGCAATAATCATAATCATGGAACAACTTGAAAGATTCTGTTCCTAGTCTTTTGAATGGAATTGGGATCTCCGTGGCCAAATTCAATTTGACAACAGGCAATCATTTGTCCCAGCTGCTACCTTTATTTCCCCTCTTCAGCCCCTGTTCCTGTTCTAATCCCTTGTGCCTTCAGTTCTTTAGTTCTGAGTTTGGATTTCAGCATGCCTATCTAACTTCTCTCATTTTAGTAACTTGAATGCTGTTTTTGGTTTTCTGTATTTATGAGGTTAGATTTCTTGCTTTCTCTTGACTATTTGTACTCAATTATAGCATCTTCTCTGAGCGAAGGTTTTCCCTTTCTATGACCTGAATCAGGGTTGGCAGTTTTTCTATAAAAGGCCAGCTATTGCATATTTTCAACTTTGTGGGCCATTTTAGTATGAAGGTAGGCAGAGACAATATGTAAGTGAATGAGTGTGGCCATGTTCTAGTTGAAATTTGTTTACAAACTCAGGGACAGGCTGGATTTGGTACATGGGCCATTGTTTGCTGATCCTTGCCTAAATCTAGGTCATCCTCCTTGGTCTGGCCAGCTCCAGTCCAGCTCAACCCAGGGGGAAAGATTTGGATAAGAAAGTATTATAGCTGTTTCTTTTTATCTATGATAATATACCAGGGAGATGACTGAGAAAGTGTAAAATGTAGACACATCACAATGCAAATTGTGCCCTATGCCTTTATAGCTGTATTATCCTGTGTTGATGGCAGTACTGTCTTTTTAAAATGTCTTCTGGTGAAGGAGTTGAACAAGAGCTAAAGGGAGCAGGCTTGAAGTGGACCATACAGTCTTCCCAATAATTAAAAAACAAAAATGGCTTTGAACAGAAGATGAAATAAAGAGAGAATCTGGTATTTAAAAGGGGGAGCATTTTCCATCTTAGTTCCAGCTACCTATTGAAAGTCATTGATGAGCTGGGCTCGGTGGCTCAGCCTGTAATCCTGCGCCTTTGGGAGGCTGAAGTGAGTGGATTGCCTAAGCCCGCGGGTTCGAGACCCGCCTGGGCAAATTGGCGAGACTTCTCTACAATAAATCAAAAATGAGCCGGGTGTGGTAGCACACGCCTGTAGTTCCAGCTACTTGGAAGGCTGAGGCGGAAGGATCACCGGAGCCCAGTGGGTAGAGGCTGCGGTGGCCGGGAGCGGCCACTGCACTCCAGTCTGGGCGACAGAGTGAAACTCCAACTCAAAAAAAAAAGAAAGTCATTGATGGCCAGGAGCAGCGGCTCACACCGGTAATCCCATGTAATCATGCCTGAGCCCATAGGTTCAAGACCAACCTGGGCAACATTTATTGGTGAGACCTCGTCTCTACAATAAGTTAAAAAAAATTAACTGAGCATGCTGGTGCATGCCTGTAGTTCCAGCTACTTGGAAGTCTGAGGCAGAAGAGTCTCCTGAACCCAGCAGGCTGAGACTGTAGTGGCCTTGAATGTGCCACTGCACTCCAGCCTGAGAGACAGAGTGAGATTCCGACTCAAAAAAAAAAAAAGTCATTGATAAAAACTGTTTGAGGGAAAGGTCCCAGTATTTCTTTTGCCTTTGAATTCTGTCCATTTCATAGTACTGTGTCTTGTCCTAGAATATACTAAATGAATATGCATTTGCCTATTTACAGAGAGTTTCTTCTCTTATTCTTCTGTGTGGTTGATTTGAAGTTGCTCGACATTTTGTGACCACCAACTGCCAATTTTCCTTTTCAGTCACATAGCCTAGAACTGTATTCAAGCTATACAGCAGATCAGCTTTTTATTTCTGGAAGTATTTAAATTTTTTATTTAAAAGTTTTAATTATTCATTGACCTTTGTGGAATTTACACCATGATCTCCAATTCTCTTTTCATTGTGATGACATGTTGGGTAGGGTTTCTTTTGAAAATGTGGATAATCTTTTTCAAATAAATGAATAATTTTTTTTCTGATTGTAGAAGGACCAAAAAAGTATGGAGGCTATGATGTATGGCAAATGAATTGACTTTGAAGCTGGAAGATTCCGGGTTTGAATTGGGAGCTCTGCCCTCACACTATAATCTTGACCAAACTGCTTTGTCCTTCTGAAGATAAAAATGATGCATTTTAAAAAAGGGAATAATAATTTCTACCTTTTGGGATAGCTATAAGAATAATAAATAATGTAAACAAAGTCACTCACACAATGCACTGCACAGAGTACTTGCTCAATAAATGACAAATAGTATAATAAACAGAAAATATGTGTGGAATGTAATATACTTTTTTTTTTTAAAAAAAGAAAAGAATTTATTTGCCTGGCATCAAGACATGTGTATGGGTAATCCTCCATCATGTTAATGCACAGCTAACTAACAGGAAACCAAAGTTATTTAACAATCTACTTGTTGGCATATAAATGATGAGTATGAGTAATAAAGAAAAATAAAATAGAAACAAGTCCTCAGTTTGCTCTCTTACCTAAATGCGTGACCTTTTAAGCCCTTTTGTATTACCATAGGAGCAAATATTTTTTACTGACAGAATTTTAGTCTAAACAAATTATTTATATTAGATGCCCTCAAGTTAGCAGTATACAGTTTTGTTCAAGAAATGATGAGTAAATCAGTCCCTGGGACTTTTATTCGATTTTGATTTTCTCTCATTTAAAAAAATATCCGAACAGGCCATGCTTAGCATAAATATTAGAATTCACAGAATGAAAGGCTGCTTATGAGTCAGTTTCTAGTGTCTTTTGGAATGTAATATACATTGTACTAATGAGTGCATGATCAAAATTATTTAATTAGTTAAGCTAAAGTGGTGCAATAAACCCATTAAATTAAAGAAGTTCATTGAAAACAACTTTAAAAATAATTATTTTATTTTTAATTGACAAATAACAAATGTACATATTCATGGGGTAAACAGTGATGTTTCCATATGTAATGTTAGTAATCAGGTCAGGTAATTAGTATATCCACTATCTCACACATTTATCATTACTTTGTGATGGGAATATTCAATATTCTTCTTCTAGCTATTTGAAACTATTAATATATAATATATTTTTGTTAAGTATAGTCATCCTACAGTGTTGTAGAACACTATAGCTCCTTCCTCCTATATAGCTGTAATTTTGTATCCTTTAACAAATCTCTTCCAATATTTCCCTTTCCCCTACCCTTCCCAGACTCTAGGGTCTTCCGTTCTACTTTTTTGCTTCTATGAGATCAACGTTGTTTTAGCTTCCACATATGAATGAGAATATAAGGGGGAGCCCTAAAAAATTAGGTTTTTTGGAGGGTGGGCCCCTTGTAGTACAGGCTTCCCCCACTAGGTAAGTGTTCTAGGATCCCATTGCATCAGTGTACCAGCTAACGTTGTTGTGAGAGGCTGCATTTAGCTTTAGTGAAATTCTTTTGGAGATTCTTTCAATGCATTTGCCCACTTCATGGTGGGCGATTTATGAGTGCACCTGCCCACACCATGCTGAGAGTTCAGCAGTTTTTGACCCAAAGTGGCATGACCTCCATGCCCCACCTTCCCTATTCACCAGATCTCACCTCGAGCAACTTTTTTTATTTCCCCAGATTAAAAAAAAAAGTCCTTAAAGGGAAAGTTTTCGCCTATGTGGAAGGGGTGAAGCAAAAAGTAGTAGAACTAAAAGCACTAAAAGGCATCAAAATTGACAAATTCAAAAACTGTTTTGAGTAGTGGAAAAAGCTTCTCAATAGGTGTATTGTATCAAACAGAGAGTACTTTGAATGTGACTGAAGTTTAAACATGTAAGAATACACAATTTTTTAAATGAATAAATTCCAATTTTTTGTGTTCCCCCCTTGTATGTGGTGTTTCACTTTTTGTTCTTGGCTTATTTCACTCAACATAATGTCCTCTGGTTTACTTCATGTTGCTGCAAATGACAGGATTTCACTCTTTTTATGGTTGAGTAGTATTCCAATAGTATATAGATAGGTAGACAGACAGACAGTGACTTCATATCTTGGCTACTGTGAATAGTGCTGCAATAAACATGGAGGTGCAGAGGTCTGATTTTCTGATATAATGATTTCCTTTCTTTTGAATAAATTTCCAGGAATGAAATTTTTGTGATCATATGGTAGTTCTATTTGTACTTTTTTGAGGGAACTCCATACTGTTCTCCATAGTGGTTCCATAGCTTGCATTCACATCAGCAGTGTATAAAAGTTCCCTTTTCTCTGCATTCTCACCAGCTTTTGTTAATTTTTTGTCTTTTGGATAATAGCCATTCTAACTGGGGTGAGATAACTTATTGTGATCTTGAGTTTTGCTTCCCTGATGCTTAGTGGTGATGAGCATTTCAAAACCTATATTTGTTGGCCATTTGTATGTTTTCTTTTGAGAAATGTCTGTTCAGATCTTTTGCCCATTTTTATATCAGATTTTTTTTTTGCTATTGAGATGTTTCAGTTTTATATATATTCTGATCTTCTAGCAGATGAGTAGTTTGAAAATATTTTCTCCTATTCTATAGGTTGTCTTTTCACTCTGTTGAATGTTTTCTTTGCTGTGCAGAAGTTTGTTTATTTTTACTTTTCCTGCCTGTGCTGTTGAGGTCTTATTAAAATATTTTTCGAGACCAACATCCTGAAGCATTTCTCCCATGCTTTCTTCTAGTAGTTTTATTGTTTTGGGTCTTACTTACATGTAGGTTTTTGAGCTAATTTTTTTAAAGGTGAGAGTCAGAGATCTAGTTTTATTTTTCTACATGTGCATATCAAGTTTTCTCAAAAAGATTTTTTGAAGAGACTATCCTTTCCCCAATGAATGTTCATGGAAATTTTGTCAAAAATCAATTGGCTATAGATATACGGATTAGTTGCTGGGTTTGCTATTCTGTTCCTCTGGTCTATGTGTCTGTTTTTATGCCAGTACCACATTGTTTTGGTTACTACGGCTTTGCAATATATCTTGAGGCCTGGTAGTGTGATAGTTCCAGCTTTGTACTTTTTGTTCTGAATTGTAAAAGCAAATTTAAAATTTATGCTAAGGAGGTAACATAAAGTAGGAGAACATAAATAAGTATAATTGTTCACTGTTTCTAACTCACAGTTGCCAGTAATCAGTATTCTTTTTAATAGGTTTTTGCTTACTAAAAGCAGTAGCAAATCATTGTTACTTAGGTTCCTATTCTGTGTTCAACTTTTGATAAATCCTGAAGAGCAGTGTCCTGACCCCAAAACAGGGCAGAGTTTCCTGTTGGATTACCTAGACGTCATGCAGAGGCAGTTAGCCTTTGAGCACATGTAAGTAGGTCCTCCTTATACCATGCAAGGACAGAATGCATTGCATTAAGGTAACTGAGCAACAGCAGATTTGGAGAAAATTATTTCAATTCTCTGAGTTTCAATTTTGCCATCTATGCAACAAGAAGATTTGATGTTTTTAGCCTTTGAGGTCTTTTGTCAGTTCCAATATTCTATGATTCCAAGGCATTTCCATTGCTGGATTCAGGAGAGTTTGATTTTATTTCCAAACTCTCATTTGAATGACTCAAACCCATTTTTACTTTTGGCTTTTTGAGACTCAGGAACTGGTTTTTCTTTATTTTCTCTTTTCTAGCATCTATTTTAGTGGTAGGAACATATAGGTGCTTAGTAATAAAGACAAGGTACCAAAGGAACTAAAGCTGACCCTTGAACATACAGGGGTTAAAGTCACTTTCATCCTTCCCCAGCACACATACACAGTAAAAATCTGCATATAAATTTTGACTCCCCAAAAACGTGACTACTAATAGCTTAACTGTTGACCAGAATGCTTACTGATAACACAAGCAGTTGATTAAAGCATATTTTTGTTATATTTATTATATCCTGTATTTGTACAATAAAATGAGTTAGAGAAAGAAAATGTTATTAAGAAAATCATAAGGAAGAGAAAAATATATTTTCTATTCATTACTATTCATTAAGTGGAAATGGATCATCTTAAAGGTCTTCATCCTTGTCATTTTCATGTTGAGTGGGCTGAGGAGAAGGAGGAAGAGAAGGGGTTGGTCTTGTCGTCTCAGGGATTACAGAGGTAGAAAACCCACATATAAGTGTACCCATGTAATTCAAACCTATGTTGTTAAAGGGTCAATTGCAATTCAGTGTTGACTAGAGTGGAATATATTGAAATAGGTCTCTAGCATTGGGATTTTGCCACCTTGCATGCAAAGACCTTTTATTTAACTTGAGGCAAGATGAACTTTAGGGGCCATGCTGTATTGTCCATCCTACCCACAAACCATGCCGTGAAGCATCACGGTTTCCAAGAATGATGTAATGATGAGGCTGTTAGTTAACCAGTACTCACTCATCTATGACTTCATGCTTGGAAGAACATTTGTTTGGCTTTTATTTCATTAATTTAAAAATTTTAAAAAGACTAGCGTATGACAGCATGTCTCCTTATCAGTTCATAACTTTTCCAGTCAAGAAACCAAAGCAAAGTCTTTTGGTAGACACCCTACAATTTCAATTTTTGGATTCCCAATAATAATACTAAACAACAGGAGAGCAATTTGATAAATCACTTCACAACTCATTTTCAAAATTTCCTATTAATTTATTAAAGACTAAAGTCTGCCATCCTCATAAAGCTGTATTAAAAAGTCCACATCTATCCATGTTCTCTGTGTTGTTAAATGACAATTAAGAAAATTAATCTCTGAAATGTATTAACTCTTTTTGCAGTGGAAAGTAATTGATCGTGGGAGATTATCATCAGCCAACCCTTGAATTTCAGGCATATAACCTCTGCAGAAAAGTTTAAAAACAATTAGAAAAATGCTATCCCCTGCTTTTTACAAAAGTTATACAAGAGATGTCAGGGGATACACATTTATCTCCTAGAATATCTGACCTATTTCCCCATCTCCCTGCCATTAGTTCACCTGATAGCCGCAGTTATTCAGATAGTGAGAATTCATCACATAATGTTCTTTGATTAAAGTCATGCTAGGATTAATTTCCTAATCATTGGAGATGGTTTAAAATACTGTTGGCTATGGTGGACACTTTTAGCACTGTAATTGCATGTGGATCAGTTATTCTTCCATTGCTTGTTTATCCTTTTTCTTATTTTCAATAAAAAACAAAGAGTCCTCTTTCCTCTCCCTCCCCCCATCCCCCATGCCTCTTTAAGATCCCTGCTCTGGCAGCTGCAGAATCCACATGGCAGCAAGGTTCTGACTCCTGCAGCTGCTGGCTGCACTGTCCCTAAAGCTCTGCACTGTGAACTCAATCCAAGATCGTTGTCTCCATAGCAACTGGGGCAGCCTTGAACAGGTTACTATCAAGACAAGTGGAGCATCCGCAGGTCCCAGAATTTCCATTTGGAAAATGCAATTGTGGACAGATATGTTATTTAATAGATATGTGTTGCTGAAACCAGTTTCTCTAAATTCCTGAAAAATCAAGTAAAATTTCTGTATATTAGTAGGACTTGGTTTTGAGAGGCACTCAATGGAGAATCCTGTAATAAATCGGATATCTCTAGTCTCCCAACAATGTCTTTTTAGTATACACTACACTGAATATGAACAAAGTACACCTGTAGAGATTTTATCCAGTTCTATTTTGCTAACTCCTTATTCATTAAAGATGAACCCCATAGTCGGGGAAAAAGAAGAATTGTCTATCTATTTCTCTCTGATTATTGTGAATGACCTATGATTATCAAAGCCTTCATGTCTATCAATGTTTTTGCTTCTCTCTGAATCTCTGACTGTGGTTTGTTTCTGAGATGTAAGTTCCTATCCATTCCCACTTTTGGATTACAAGTGAAAAATCAAGATATGACGTTTTCACACCCATTTTTCAAATAATTTTGTGTTAAGTAGACACTATTTAATAGATAATGTACTTGCTATTTAGAACAGGCTCTCCAGAACTATGTCTGCAACTGCATTATAGCCCTGCCATGGCCAGAGACCTGATTTGGATCAAGCTGACGTTTTCTGGAAGCATCCTGTGTTCCAGGCTCACCTGAGGGTACTACCTCTTGATCCTCTCACCCCACAAGCCTGTGAACTAGGCAGGGCTGGTTGACAATTAACGTATCCTGTGTGTAGCTGGCTCCACAGTGGTCTACATGGGCCATGTGAGTTGTTAGTACTCTTTCTCATTGGTTGGCACCTGTGCTGCATAATGCTTAAATGTTTTGAATATCACACTTGGAACGTGGTGTTATTTGTCCTCTTTTACAGAATCTAAAGGAACCTCTAAACTTGCAGAAAAAAAAAACTGTTCTAGAAGGTTACCGTCTCATAATGGCTTAATAATTTGGAGTCACCCTTTGGGTTTGATTAACAGTGATGCTTTAGTTCTACATTTTAGGAGCCATGTTGCATAAATAACTTATGCAACTTTTATCTCTTTCCTCAAAATTGAAAGATGAGGATGCTTTTTGTGTTTTTACATGACTAGAACCCACAGGTTATCTACTAGGGAACACACACACACACACACTCACACACACACACACACACACACACACACACACGTTCTATCACTTTCTCTTTGTTTATTGCTGTGTGGTTACCTTTAGTAGCAATTTAAAAAGGTTTGTGACAAGTGAGCAAGTAGTTGTACTATTGATCAAATGTCCAGGTGAGGAACTGTTATAACAGTGATGGGTGGGTAATCCATATATTCAGACTCACAGGATATATTCTGTTCTCCAAAGAAATTGGGAAAAGGTGTTTGCCACAACTCCTAGTTGTTACCAACTCTCAGATTACAGAACTAGGATTTACAAAGATGTTTGCTGAAAGGCTGAAATGCAAGCTGATGAATAAAATTAGAGACTATAAAATGATCTTTTGATTTAAGGGAAGAATGGACTCCATTGTCTCATTGAGAAAACATTCAGTGTGGTTCAATTTATAAATTTAGAGTGTGGTTTGATCATTTTATTTTAAAAGCACAATTGTACTCGGAGAGTCCATGCTAAACACTTTCTTTACGCCTGACAAGTGAATAAAAATGTGCAATAAATCCAATTGCTCTGAGATGGAAAAGAATGTACAAATCATCAGTATTTTTAGAATATCATTATACTTCAAACTTCTCACGTGCTTTCATCAAGTGAACGCAATTCACAATGTTAAGGCAATTTAAACAAAGATTTTTGGTGGAACTACATTTGAGATGGAATCTGTAAAATATGTTCAAAATGATTAGTTACCAGCTCTTAAATTATAGAACTAGGTTTTACATACTAAAAATCACACCGAAAATCCTAATATTAACTTTAATTCCTTCAGCGTAACCTTATAATGTATGTTAATCACTTACAATGCATGCCAATTCTTTTCCTATCTGTCATTTCTCATTTCTAAAAAGTGGGAAACAGCCTGGCATTTGACTCTGGAAATAAACAATTTAGAAAAATCTAGGGGGAAACTCACTTAGAAGTGAAATATTCATTTATGTTTTTATTGCTCATTACTTTAAACTGTTCCTTGGATGCAAATCCTAACTTGCTGTTTAGTGATTCTAGTTAGCCCTTTCTGAAAAAGAGCAAGAAAAAAGTTTATTGGCGATGAAGTTTAGCAGCAAAGGAAAATCTATTCTTCAACCTCCCATATTTACAGATTATCTCCAGAGGGTAGAAATTGTAAAATCAGATAATCTTTGGGAGAAAAGCAATTGTTGAAATGTGTATAGGTAGACTTATTTTCATATATATTTTATTTCAGAATGGGACTATTAGGAAATTTTACATTGCTAAAAGTGACCTACAGAGAGTGTCTAGGATAAGTTCATTTTACTAGTCAATGCAGAGACCCAGAAAGTCAGAGAGATACACAGATGGATTGAAAAACACAGAGACACACACCTTCCCAGAGACACAGGGTAGACAAGGAGACATCTTCTCTAAGCTGAGCCGAGCAGAGACACAGAGCCTCAGACAGGAAGAACCCTCACCTTGCTCTTTGTACGAACTTCCAGTCAGTCCTCCCACCCCATCTGAACCCAATTTCAGAAGATCCTGGGAGTTCAGAATCCTTGTCCTCTCTAGAATTTGTTGGTGGAACTTGTGGAATTTTCCTCGGGATGGGCTAGAGTTCTGTCACTGCTGTGGCAAGTCCAGCTTTACAGCTTTCCAAATTCTCCTGCCATGTCTCTTTACCCCTTCTCATTGTACTGCTCTGTCCCACTGAGGCTGATAAAGAACTGTGAATTTTGAGATGTCAGAAATCCTTTCGGGCTTTGCAGAAGACCCTTGCTGGGCTGATGAACAAAAGAACCTGTTCCAACTTGTCTGGATAGCCTTGTGGCCTCATCTGTTCTGCCCCATGCAGAGTGCTCAGCACAAGGCTCTCTGAGAAGGCTGGGTCTTACTCTGTTACCCAGGCTGAAGTGCAGTGGTGCTATCATAACTCGCTGCAGCCTCAACCTTCTGGGTTCAGTGATCTTCCTGCCTCTCCCTAATAGCTGGGACTACAGGCGTGCATCCCCCCTAATTTATTTTTATTTTTTGTAGGGATGCAGTTCTCACTATGTTGCTCAGACTGGTCTCCAACTCTTGAGCTCAAGCAGGCTTCTGCCTCAGCCTCCCAAAGTACTGGGATTACCAGCATGAGCCACTGTGTCCAGTGTGATATCATTCTTTTATTATTATAAATAAATAGAAACTTTCAGACCAAAAAAAAAAAGTCAATTCAAGGAAAGTAAACTGTGTTCAAAGTAGAGTGAATCACAGATGGGTAAAAGTACTCAGAGAGAGAAACACAGTCTGTAAAAATTGAGATCCTCAGTAGTAACTCAGTAGTGCAGTCAAGAATGTTGGGTTGGGAGGGGACTGAGCAGAGACAGAAACTAACGGTCCCTGCTGTGGTCCAGGTTGATGAGAAGGCTAGGACATTAGTGGAATGGTGCGAGGCACACAAGGCCAGGTCACGACTCTGACTTCCCAGCAACCCTTGCCTCTAAAAAACCTGAGTAATGAGTCATGCTCAAGTGTGTACAATTTGTTATTTTGTAAACTTGAAATTTTTTTTGCTGAGTGGATTTCTGTTTTGGTCTTTCAAATGCATATTTTATTTTTTGTTATTGACAATTTAAATGTAGGCACAATGTTGTACAGAAAATCTATAGAACTTATTTATGGTGTATAACTGAAATTTTACACCCACTGAATAGCAACTCCCCATTTCTTCATTCTCAGATTACTGGGAACCACCATTCTACTTTCTGTTTCTATGAGTTTGACTATTTTAGAATCCTCATATAAGTGAATCATGAAGTATTTGTCCTTCTGTGATGGGCTCATTTCACTTAGCGTAATGTCCTCTCAGTTCATTCATGTTGTCTCAGAGGGCAGTATTTCCTACTTTTCAAAGGTTAAATAATATTTCACTGTATGTATATACCACGTTTTTGTTATCTATTCATTTGTTGATGGACATTTAGGTTGTTTTCATATCTTAGCTATCATGAATAATGCAATGCATATGGGAATGCAGATATCTCTTTGAGATCCTGACTTTGATTCTTTTGGATATATACTCAGAAGTGGAATTGCTGGAGCACATTTTTAATTTTCTGAGGAACTTTCATACTGTTTTCCATAGTGGCTGTTTCATTTTACATTCCCATCTACAATGTACAAGGTTTCTAATTTCTCCATATTTTGATAACACTTGTTATAGTTTTTAAAAAATAATAGCCAATATCTGCTCTTTTCAAGCAAAAATAATAAGTAGACATCTGTACATGATAATAATCAGTCTACTTTATCAAGGCTATTTCCTATCTTGGCTGATATATCAGTTTCCTAATTGACATGGCTACAATGGAATCTATTTGAATGAGATTCTATTACAATAAGGAAATCTATTTGTAAGTTGTTACCACAAATCCATGCCTATTTATTGATTTATTTATTTGAAAGATGTGGGGTACAATTCAGGGTTAGGTATACAAATGTTCATTATGCAGGCACCCTTATTGATGAAGTGTGTCCCCCCCCAGGGCAGATTCCCACTACTGCCAATCCCACCCGCCCCCCCCAGCAGTTTCTTACTATTGTCAATCCTTTTCTTATAGTAGTATAATTACTCAAGGTCCTGCTTATGAGTAAGAACATGTGATACTCAGTTCTTTGTTTCTGTGATACATCACTCCGTATTATAGACTCTAAGTTCATTCAGGTTTCCATGCTGTTTTAGAATTGATTTTTTTTGCCACTGACACTGCTCTTTTGTGAAAGGTGTGCATGTGTAGGACATTTGATAATTTGTAAACAAAAAGTAAACATGCATAATAAAAGTGATGATGTTGTGTGTCATACATAGTTTTCTGCACAACCATAACAGGATGAGTCATTCTTTCTCTTTTCATCAGGTGAGATACATAAAAATATGTGTAATGTATATGTAAGTTACAAAGCATATTATAAAAAACACATGTTAATCTCTAGAACTTAAATAATAACAATACACTGCACCTGAACTTATGTGCTCCTATACTAGTCCTTCACTCTGTGGCACTCTTATCCCTATCCAAGGTTAACTACTATCCAGAATGTTTCTTGCTTTTGGTGTTTTGTTTGTTTGTTTTGTAATGGCTTTTTAGATTTATCGCATATGCATGTATGCCATTAGGTCTTCCTATGCTTGAGCTTTCCAGGATGCTGTCTAATACAGGGGTCAGCACCTACAGCCTATGGACCAACTGACAGTTTTTGTAAATCAAGTTTTATTAGGCTCATTCAAAAATAATAATAATAGCCATCCTAACATATGTGAAGTAATATCTCATTGTGGTTTTGATTTGCTTTTCCCTGACGATTAGTGATGTTGATCATCCTTTCACATTCCTGCTGGCTGTTTGTGTGTCTTCTTTAGAGAGATGTCGACTTAAGTTCTTTGTTTTAAAATAAATCAGCTTATTATTTTTAAATTTTTGCTGTTGAGTTGTAGCAATTTCTTATGAATTCTAGATACTAACCCCTTATCAGATGCATGGTCTGAAGACATTTTCTTCCATTCCTTTGGTTGTCTTTGTATTCTGGTGACTGTTTCCTTTGCTGCACAGAAGCTATCTAGCTTGATGGAGTCTCATCTGTCTATTTTTGCTTTTGTCACTTGTGCTGTTGGTATCATAGCTGAGAAAGCTTTGCCTAAACCAATGTCATGAAGCTTTCCCCCTATGTTTTCTTCTAAGAGTTTTACATCTTTAGGTCTTACATTGAAATCTTTAATCCATTTTGAATTGTAAGATGAGGGTTCAACTTATTTCGTTTGTATGTGGATATTCAGTTTTTCCCAACACCATTTGTTGAGGAGAACTGAAAAGATTTAAAAAAAAAGAAATAAAGAAATAATTATGACACCAAGGTTCTTGGTCAATCATTTTGCTGACTATTATGTTGTTGCCATTACAGCAGCATACTAGGAAGCCCTTGTTACAAGTGCACACACACACACACATTGACTCATACACATGCACATAATACATATACACACTCTGGAGGCAACCTGTAATATATGCCCATAGCCTCTGTGTCAGCCTCACATTGTTAGTTCCAAAGCCATAAGTTTTCATTCTCTTTGCAGAAGATCACATTTTTCTCCTTTTCAGTTTTTGTAGATACTGTCACTACTTAAATCTGGGGATTCTTCTTCCTTTAGTTTTGCTATATAATTGAGTGAAGAAGTTCACAAAGCCTTATTACCTTGCTGTGCCACTCTGCCCCAGACACACATAAAGACACTTTGGTTTTATGCTAATAACTATAGAAATATTTAAACATTAAACATAAAACATAAAACATTAAACAAATTTTCCAATTTCTTTTTAAATGTCATCAGTTCTTACTTTATTGAGTTTTACTTGTGATTCCTTCACTGGGATATGTTGTGGAAATATGTGGCTTTCAAATTTTATTATCCAGAGGTTATGGTTTCACATATGTACTTTTCCTTCTGTTTTACCTTTAGTTATAATCAAATAAAAAATGTGCAAAAATTAACAATAGTTATCCTAATATTTTAAGTGGAAAATTTATATCTCTAGATTCCAGGTTATGTTATCTTTTGTGGTGGTCATTGGGTCATTAGACAACAGATATTCTAGTTCTCCTCTTTTTTTAGGTACATGGTAAGATGTTGAATATGGCTACATGACATGATTTGGTCAATGTAATTGATTGGAAGAAACATGACTTGCTTCTGGTTGGCTTTAAGCCAGTGCATGATTCATTATGTTTCTTTCCTCTACCCATGTGATCATGAAAATACCTGCTGTTTTGGAGGCACCATCAACCTGGGTTCTCAAGGGACCTTAATGAGTAGAGCTTGCTATGTGTTGGTCAGCAACCACGAGTAAACAATAAATTGTTTGATTAAGCCATTGGACTTTTAGGATTATTTGTTATACAGCATACCTTAACCAACCTGATTAATGTACCATTCGATGGAAACTGTCTGTCCTTGCAGAGGATGCTGTTATGTGCTGCTCAGATCCCTCTTCAGGACTGAGGAACTCATTTCCACAGCTGTTTTCTACATTGGTAGCTGACAGATCATAGCTACCGACATCCTTCTCCTAGGAAATGTATGTGGTGAGAAAAGATGTCTTACTTAAATCTTCTCCCCTCCCTGAGAACAACCCACACGCAATTAATAGCAATTTAGGGGTAAAAATGTGCAATCTATTTACTTCAACTTAGAATGATTCTAAAGGGCTTTCCCAGCACCAAAGTTTAGCATTGGGTTGGCTGAGGGCTTGACTTCAACTACATCACTGCTCAACTTTTCAGTTTCTTTCACATTCCCACAGGTCTTTGTCCTGAGGCACGACTAAGGAGACATACTGCATGCAAATCCCCATCTTAGAGTGTGTCTTCCAGGCAATTGAAGTAAGAAAGCCCTGTATAAGAACATCAAATTTGGTCATTGTTTTCATACTGGAGAATAGTAAACTCATTGTGTAAAGAAAGGCTAATTTTGCCTATCATACTAAATAATTGCATTGATCTTATATCAATTAGCTAAGATAAGAATAGTGTTATTTTTCTAAAGAGTACCTTCACCTGGCATTGAGCACTCTGGTCTTCGGTGGAGCCACTTTAACAGATCAAGGTAAGTGGCTGTGTTATTTCAGTGTATGAGCTAAGCTGCTCTATAAGTGTAGTCCAAAAGAAAGGGACAGATTTGAAACATAGCATGGAGGAGGGTTTTGACTGTGATACAAAGAAGAATTTCCTAGTGGACGTGGATCATAAATTTTGCAAGAGCGTTGTTATGGGTGGTCTTGAAATAGCATTTCTTCAGAACATTCAAACTTAGGAAAAAACATCACCTGTCCTGCATGGTGGAGGTGCATTACTTTTTTAAAACAAAGGGAAGAACTGAATGAGTGGTCTTCTCAGGACACTTCCAGAATTAAAATGGTGATCTATCTGCTATGCCACATTCTTGAGAAATGGATTTCAGCTTAAATCAACGAGAAGGACTTCCAGTTGAAAAAGGACTTCTGACTGCAATTCATTATAATTCTTCTCTGCTTCTTACCCTATTACCTCTGAAAACCAGTAGCTACCCTATTTCCATAACTTGTGAAGAAATTCCACTAATTTCATCTGATAGAACTAGCTAGAATCCTATCTGTCTTTTGGTCCACATGAAAGTAGGTGGAAAGATCTTTGATTCTTCTGCTACTTCCTATCTCTTAGGTCAGAGAGGCAAGATCTCTAAATACATACACTTTTTTTTTTGTTTAAGGGAATTGCCTGAGCCCACAGGTTCAAGAACAGCCTGAGCAACTTGGTGAGACTTCATCTTTACAATAAATCAAAAAATAGCTGGGCGTGGTAGCATGTGCCTGTAGTTCTGGCTACTTGGAAGGCTGAGGCAAAGGATCACCTGAGCCCAGTGGGTTGACGCTGGGGTGGTCATGAGCATGCCACTGCACTCCAGCCTGGGCAATGGAGTAAGACTCCAACTAAAAAAAAATTATTCCTAAACAACGTAAAAATATGAAGAAAGTCAGGGTTTCCAGAGCAAATACTGAATTATATACCTGTTTAAGGTAGCTATTGTAAGCTCCAACATTTTTGTTTGGAAACTGGACCTTAGGAATATTTGTCAGGAAGAGAATAGGGAAGAGAATAGGGAGCTGATGGCTGCATCCAATGTCCTGAATGGACAGTCTCTATGCATAAAACAGAAACACATCTGAAAAACTGCAGCTCTTTACAGACTCCTTTGGAGAGGAATACAGGTACTCTGTAAACCCAGGAAGATCCCATTTCAGTATGAGAGGCAAATGATAAATGAAAACTTGCTATATATTGAGGTTCAGACCAGGAGCTGTGAATGTTAGTCAGTTGATGCTAATAAAAAATGGAACTTGAAAGAGATTCCAAATGGATGTACAGTGAGGATGCATGTAATCCTTACAGTTTATTTGTGGACAGAAGCCACAAACGTGTAAGTCCTCTCTACATAGGACAAAGAAATAAGAGCAAAACCAAACAAATATAGATACTGTGGGAAAAGCTGCAGAACTAAAACCAATATCATTCTGAAAACTTAGGAAGATAATGAACTTCTAATATGAATGAAATCAAGAAATACAAAGAATCTTAGAAAACTGCTTAGAATCTAAAATATAGCATAAAACAGAAAGTCAGGATATGAAGTCCTGAGGAGGAAATAGGATAAGATTAAAAACAAGCAAACAAACAAACAAAAAGGATAACATGAGAAAACAAGACGGGTGAGATAAGAATGAGTGCAAGAAAATGAAAAATGCAATAGCAGAATTAAAATAAGCATCAGAGGCAGTTAAGATTGCTTTGAGGGGAAAAACTAAAAACAAAAAGACATAACTGAAAAATTTCTCTAGTTCATAAAAAGTACTCCTAAAAAAATGGATTGAAATTTTATGTATTTAAGGAGAGAAAACATTTTATCTACAAGGCATGAAAAATTCAGTGGAAGTTCCATCTGCACTTGCAGCTCAGTATCCCTCCCTCCTTCTTTGGATGATGTAGCCCTTCATTTATTTGGGGTGCTCTCCCGCCTGGTGTTATCAATCAAACGAAACTGTGTTACCCAGTACGAGATGGACCTTGGGATTCAGACTCACCAGTGAGGAAACTCATTCTCTGAACATATGTTGCAAGCCAGACCAATGACAATGAGCCAGTATTTCTGTTTTTTTGATTATGGTGAGTGAATTGGGTTGCTGCTGCTTGTAACAGAAATACACTCATATAAACTCAACATTTCCATGGAAAACTTGGGTATTAGAAGATAATAAAGAAACCCTTAGAGATTTTTCAAGAAGAAAGTGTTATAATTTAAGTTTGTTTTTTAAACCAAACTAAGTTGACTTTCCCAAATATATATTCTGGGAAAAGGCATTCTTAGATATGCAAGGACCCAGAAAATATAGCACCCAGAATCCTTCCTAAACAAATGCTTGGTGTCTTATATCAGTTTATGCATATTAATTCAAACTGAGAGCTTGATCCATTTAACAGATCTGGTTGATCAGTTGCTCTCCATCTACTTTGAGAAGCCTTGGATTACTTGTGGTGTCCACGACCCCCTCTGAGAGGGTCAGAATTTGTTATCTTTGTTATAACATGAGCCTGTGACATCAGCCAATGTCATTAGAACAAGGGATGGGGGATTAACACAAGAGAAATATTCAGAGATTCACATCTTTGCCCATAATTAACCCTCTAAACTGGTCACTAACACATTTACCAATGAGATATTGTCAAGAAATTTGAGTATGATGCATTCAGAATGAGTCAGAAGATAAGAGATAAAAATAGAGAAGGCAGAAGCCACAAAGTCATAGAAGACAGGCAGCCACCAGGACAATTGTTGGAATAGAAATCCATCTCAAAAGCTGAAAAAGGGAATTTACTCTTTCACAACTGAGAAGTCCAGGAGTACTCTGGTTTTAGGAGCAACTACATCCAGGGGCATAAATAATGCCATCTTTTTCACTATCTGCTCTGCCTTCTGTGTTGGCTTTACTCCCAGGTACATTTCTCTCAGCCTTCATTCTTCAAATTCTAAATCTACAACCAAAAGGCAGCTTCTCTTTCTTAAGGGGTTCAACAAAAGTCCCTGGAGAGAGCTGTTTTGCCTCAGACACACCCATCCTTGGAACAATTGTAATGTCTGGAGAAGCTGTGCTCTGAATAAACAGATTTGAATGGAGAATCTCAACTGAAGCTTATTTCTCTCCCTGGTCTAGGGGTAGAGGAGAAAATAAGGGAGCTCTTTTCACAAGATGGGGAATGGTTAACCAACAGGCAAAAAACAACAGGCACCTTCCACACACTTTCGATAAGCCTAAGACATAGGGTAGAAGCATGAAGAGTAGAAAGGCATTGATAGAAATATTAGAAGCAGAGAAAGCATCTAAATCATTAATGAAAGCTTCACAGGAGGAAGCTTTTGGACACCTTTGAATATATGTTGACTTAAACTGATTGACTGGGTTGATCGTGTTTCCTGGTACTCAGTAGCAGGGTTTCTCAACCTCAGCACTGTGAACATTAGAGTCTGTATGGCCGTCCTGTTCATTGTAAGAAGTTGAACAGCATCGCTGAGCTTCCACCCACTAGATGCCAGTGGCACCCTCTCCCCAGTTGTGATAATCAAAATTGTCTCCAGATATTGACAAATGTCCCCTGGGGGACCAAAATCGACTCTGATTGAGAACCACTGCTTTACAACTACAAGCTGGTAACTGGGAGTTGTGACTTTTTCTAATAGCATCTTAGCTGTTGTCTTTTTTACTTTCCTGTGTGTCATTGCAATAACCCCAACCGACTGGGATCACTCTGACGGTATCTCAGCTGCATCTTGAAACTTCATATTTAGTGATAGGTTTTATTTCGTGTTCTTTGTTTGAACAGGGAAGTACTCTGAAATATCTATATTGGATGTGATTGATTATCAGGTCATGTTATCTTCCATCTAAGGCGAGTGAATTCCTTTATTGAATATTTCTAAATATGAGATCATTCTGCATATACTTATTGTGGTAACTTTTGAAGCTTCTTTTTCCAGGGAAATTAAAAAAAATAACAACAAACATTATTTATGAAATTATAGGTGCTAATTTTTAGAAGTATATGCAATTTTAATGTGGCATATGATCATCACACTCAAAAATATTCATAGTAAGGATTAACTATATCCAAATGCTAACAGTGTGAATGTTTATTATCATTATTTTTGTACTTTTTTTCGATTTCCATAAATTTGTGCTACTTAAAAAAAATAAGATAGTCGACTGAAGAAGGGACATGGTCACCCAGCTGGCATCTGAAAAAGCCCAGTTGGGGAGCAAACTGGATTTCTGGTCACACGGCTTGTTATTTTTGCATCTTGAGATGATGAAGGCAATAGGAATTCCATGGCAAAGAGACAGGCACTGAGACTTTGCCAAATGTGAGAGTCCTCCTTGCCCTTTCTCTGCTGATTAAAGAGGAGATGCTGCCATCTTTCTTTAATTACTTTGTCATGTCAGCATGGCCCATGAATGGTGTATCATTACCCATATGTATGGATGAGTTAGTTACAAACTGATCTTTTCCTAAACTATTCTAAGTCCAGTTATCATCATAGAAAGCCAACACCTTGAAATATTTTCAATATTTCTAAATGTAAAAGTAACCTGAAATAACTAACAACTGTTTGAGTATTGACACATTTTTTATCCTACACTCATTGTTTTGGATCCAAATAGTATAACAGCCTTTCTCTCAAGTCAAGAAATTTAATCCAATTGGGATGACACACCGATATAAATTACATAGCATAACATCAATCATACAAATGAATATATAGTTGAATCTTATAGCTTATTTCAAACTACAGAAACTATGCAAGTCCAGAGAAAGAAATGTGAGAATGCTAGAGGTGAAATTCGAATAGAATGTAAATGGAGTTAAAGAAGAAAGAGCTAACCATGGGAATGTGAACACTGACATCCGGGTGACTAGAAACCTATGAAAGTCCACGTCCATGTGTTTGCTTTTATTTTGTTATACTCTGTAGACAAAGTTTCTTGTTTGGGCATCAGTTGTTCCTATCTTGGGGCTCAGGTGGGGGGGTAATATTAGTGCAAGTCTGAAATGATGGGCAAGCCAGCCTCCCATCGTGGTTCCTGATGCTTCTTCCTGTCTATGTTATAAGCACTATTGAATTTAATGAATCAGAAAGTTAAAGAAAAATCAGGTTTGTGGCTGATAGGCATTTCCAATAATAAATACTATTTTATGGATTTGACAATCTTTGCATAATTATTGACAGCACAAATTCTAAGGAGTCAAGGAACATGAAATTCTATCTTCAAGTTGATTTTAAAAATGTTCAATGTAGATCCTAAGTTACACATTTCAAAACCTTGCATTGAATACAAAGATGCTTGCAACACATCAAAAATATTTTACAAATAATATATTATTAGTTGATCAATAATTGCTTGGTCATGTCAACCAGATCTATGTGTAAGGCTGGTAGGAAAATACTAAATTGGGTTTATGAACCCAAAAATATGATTTAATTGTTTTTTTTTCTCCCCTTCAGCATTGCTTCTTCTACTCCTAAATATAGACATCCTCCAAGGAATTGCCTTTTCCTTTGTAGCTTTCTTTTTCTAAATTTATCCTTTAATGGACTTCTTGAAGCCCAAGGTTTCAAATACCTTAGTTGACTCCCCAGTGTTTACCCATAACTAATTAGCTTAGCAACAATCTATTAAGCATCTATAATGAGTCAAGATATTTTCTAGGTATGAAAGAAATAGCAGTGAGCAGAACAGACAAGGTCTCTGCCACTGTGAAGCTTACATTCTAGCAGAGTTATTCAAAGAATATGAAAATCTGTGTAAATTAGCACCTCCTTCTTCCCTGCATTGTTATCTGGTATAGATGTACTTAAGGAAAGTGAGGCACAAGAGAAGGACAGTAAGACTATTTGAATCCAAGGAGTGAACAGAAGAAATTCACCTGCCTTCTATGTGGATATTTCTACATGCTTCCAGAATATCTCCATCTGGATATCCATAAGACATGTTAAATTCAACCTGTCTAAAAACAGACTCCCTAATGTTGAGAAAAAACCAGTCACACAAAAGAGTTCATGTAGTATGATTTCATTTATATAAAGTTCAGATCAGACAAAACTCATCTGTGGTGATAGAAGTCAACGTACGGGTATTGGCAGTAGTGGGATACTGCTGGGGTGGGGGTGGGGGGGGTCACAACATCAGTAAGGGTACCTGATCTCAAACCAGGCAAAGTGGGGACCGAAGGGAGACCCAAACTTTACCTGTATGATGACCATTTGTATTCCTAATCCTGAATTGTACACCACATCTTTAAAATGAAATTTAAAAAAATTTTTTTAAATAAAGTATGTTCCCTAAAAAATAAAAAAACAGAGTATGACTTACTTGTGGGGAGTTGAGGTGAAGAGGAGGACATTTATGAGGTGCTAGTAAGGCTCTGTTTCTTGAGTGGTTGTTATTTACATGAGTGTTATTACATGCTCACTTTTTGAAAATTCAATAAGCCATACACTGAAAAACTTTTCACTGTGGTTTAATGTTCAGAAAATGTACTACCTCCTGTGTATAGTCTGATGCATTTTCACGGATGAAACGCAATCATGTAATCAGTACATGAAGGAATGAAGAAATAGAACCTTACTAACACCCTAGAAACACTTCTTCTATGCCTTTCCTATCATTAACTCCCATCTTACCTTCCAGAAGTATAGATTAATTGTGCTCCCTTTTGTTCTTTACATATCAGAGAGTACGCTCCTTTTAAAAAATATCTGACTTCTTTCACTCAGCATTACATTTGAAATTTATCCATGCTTGTGCATGTGGCATATTGCTTACTCTTATTGGTGAATAGTAGTCCATGGTATAAATATAACACAATTTATTCATCCATTCCAGGTTTGATGGACATTTGAATTGTTTCTACTTTTTTGTCATAATAAATAAATCTGCTGTGAACATACTGTACATGTCTTTTGGTGAACATATGTCAGCATATCTGTTGAGTATATTCCTAGGAATGAAATTGTTGGGTTATAAGATATGCATGTATTCAGCTTAATTAGATACTGCCTAACAGTTTTCCAAAATGGTTCACCAATTTATACACCAGGAGTGTATAAGTATTGTTGCATAACTTTGCCAACAGTTGGTATTATCTGTCTATTGAAATTCAGCCATTCTGGTGCATGTAAGCTTCACAGTTTGAACTTGTATACTTCTCTGTATATATATTTCAATAAAGAGTTTGCTTTTAAAAAAATGCCTGAATCTTCATCTTTCTTGTAAAACTTTAGCCTTCTTTCACTTTCTTTTTCTCTAATAATGACTCACCATCATTCTTGGTTTCTAGGATCAGAATCCTAGAATTGCCTTATTTAGCTCACATTCTCTCTCCTTATGCAAATTAAGTCAAATCTTATTGATTCTATTTACAATGCATCTGTCACAGACTACAGGAGCATAAGTTGACTTTTCCTGGGAATTCATGGAAAAATTCAAAGAGACATTTAGTTACACCTCAAAGGGCAAGTAGGACTGTTGGGTAGATAAGAGTCTCATAAAGGCATAGTTAGAGAAGAGAATAATGCGTGTAAATGTGCAGGGGAAAACAACAGTATGGTGTGCTCAAGGGTATTGTCAGCTTCTCAGCATGGCTGAGGCTTGGGAGGGACAGGCGAAGGAATTGGAAAGATAAAAAGAAGGCAGATCATGCAGGAGGCTGTATGTAATGCTGATCAGTTTTTATTTTTGTGATTACAAAATAGGGTAACCAGTAATGCTTTAAATAGAAGTAGAACTTGATTGTGCTTGTGTTTTGGAAAGCATCAACATCACAAGATAATGAAAAATAGATTAGAATGACGAAGCTTTTCTCAGGTAGACCAGTTAGAAAACAGTTGTAATATTCTAGATGATACATTTTGAAGATCTTAGCAAAATGGGTAGCAATGGACATCACAAGGAGGATATGCTGTGTTAAACCGATGGAATTGAAAAGAGCCAATGACTGGAAAGATGATGGAGAGGGAAGATGGTACAATGACTCTACATTTTTTTTTTTTGCTATGAGTGATTAAGGGTATAATGGAACTATGAATGGGGATTGCACCTGTAGGGTAATGAAAGAAGGGAGGAAGAAAAGAAAATCCCTTGAGTTTTGTCTATGGTGAGATTGAGATATGAATAAAATACTCAGGTAGAGAAGTCCAGTAAGCAGTCAAAAGCATAATTGTGTAGGCTTGGGAAAGAGATATGGACTAGAAGCATGTCACTGCCAATTGTAGACATCCCATGGGTAATGGAAATGACATATGCGAATGAGGTCCCTTACAAAGGTTGAGAGCGAGCAATGAGAGTCAAAGGTGGAGCTCTGGGAAGTACCAACATTGAAATGGCAGGCAGAGGAATGAAGTTCATGAAAGAAACTAAAGCAAAATAATATGTTGCCTTGACAACCAAGGGAGTAAACTGCTCCAAAAAGATAGGAATGGCCAACAGTGTCAAGTATTGTGGAGAGGTCAAGGAAAACAAGAACCAAAAAGCAAAGCAGTGGTTTTGAGAAAAGTAATTTTAATGGCGCAGTAAAGTTAAAGACAGATGGCCACAGATCAAGAAGAAATGGGAGGTGAGGGAATGAAGGTTGAACAATGACTATTCTTTAAAAAACTTGCCCCTGAAGAGGGGTGAAATGAGAATTTAAATAAAGAGGTCAAATGCACTTTTCCATCTTGTTTCTCAAAAAAATGCAGTTTAGTGACATTTGGATGGCAAGTATTCAACGTGAGAATATAGGAGTGAAACATATTCTATTCTCTTTGCTGGCTTATTGTAATGATTTTTATTGGTTAATGGGCATTGGATCACCATTTAAATGTATTCTTGCCTCAATAATTCAGGAATTAGGTTTCTGAACTTATATGATCTAAATTCATACACATATAAATTTCTGGCTTGCTTTTTCCAGAAATATTGTTTAGTGTTTACATGTAAACATTTGGTGGGATATCCATATTCCATAAGATAGAGAGACACATTTGATAGTGACTGTTTATTTTTTCTTTTCTTTATTTCAGAAGCTTTAGAGGACACAAATAGTTTTTGGTTACATGGTTGCATTGTATAGCGGCAAAGAAGTCTGGGCCTTAATTGTGCCTGCCATTCCTACCTATACACATTGTACCTGATAGGTGATTTTTCATCTCTCCATCCTTTCCCCCCTTAGAGTGACTATTATTATCATTATAATTAAGGGATGATTTGAATTGAGTAGAATTTTGAAAAAGCAAATGTATTGGAAGAGATGAGAGAAACATATTGGAAAGGATGAAACAAGTTCTCTACTTCCCTAGATCTCAGTGCCTTATCTTTGTGTTCAACAGTTTAAAGCAGAATTCCTCTGGATGATTAAGAGATGGGAAATAGTGGCTGGCTTCCTCCCTCCCTCCTCCATATCCACAGTCATTCTTCATGGGCACCAAGAGTCAGGCTTGAAAATTGCTGGATTCATGACCCATTGCTAGAAATATATCTATATTTTTTATTGGTGCTTTAAAAAAGTTGTATCTACTTCCTCACTGCCCCCCAAATTTCAACCACTTGTGAAATGAGTGGTGCTGTGGAGATATTTTGTGGAGAAGGAAACCCCAAAGTATTTCTTAAACTCTATATGAATAGAAAAGACACTCTGTCATATTGGAAAAACTTAATGCTTGGCTTGGATTGGCCTCCAGTTAACCGAATGACCTGGAGGCAAATCCCAGAAATCTCTGCACCTTGATGTCTAGCAGAGTGGAGAATATGTCTTGTTTTCAGGTACGGTCTGACTCGAAAGCTCTGAGTAGAAGCCAGAATTTCTGTTGCATGAAACTAGATGATGGGCCGGTAGTGTTGGTGGCATTCTGTCCACCTGTATCCCAATCTCCTGCTGGGGCTGCTGAGAAACTCCTCAGAACTCCTGGGGCTTTTAGACCATGGGGAGAAGCTCTCTGAACGAGTGAATCTCCAAGGTCTTATCAAGCATTAACAGTCTGGCATTGACTATTGATGAATGCTTGATCTGCCTGCGAAGGGTCTACCTAGGTTAGGTTAGAGTCCCCTGGGATAGGAATAAGTGAGTGCTATTTTATGCTGAATAGGTGAAAGTTGATGATCTCCACTCACCTCAAACACTGGGGGATGGCAGGGGGTGGCAATGGTGGGGAAGGCAATCTTATCACCAAAAAAATTAAGGAATGGTGTGGATCTTATTGTCCTACTTATAACTAATCAGGAGAAGGATTACATGAATTTTACCGATTACATGAATTTTACCCATTATTCAAGGCTCTGGCGAGGTGGAAAGTCAACAATTACCTTCATTTTGGTTTTCCTAAGAGTCTTATTTTCTGTGCTGTGGAGTGGATTATACACAGTGATGCAGAATGAATGACTTTTGTTAATATAAGGGATGTTTTCTAAGCACATCTGAAGAAGATGGGATATGAGAGTGTTTGGCATTTTAATCAGACGATATGTCAGATTTTGTTCCTTAAGCAATCAATCAAGTGGGAGAAGAAAGAAAGCAAAACAAAAGCCAGCTTTTGGTAGATCTGAGAACAATAAAATGACACTAAAGATCTAGAAATATATAAACAATAGCAAAACACAGCTAGATGATCCTTTAGCCTCAAGCTGTACATTACAAGTCTGTAGTGGAGGGCATAATATTATGCTTAAGGGAGAAAAAATATGTGCTTTTATGTTAATTCGATTCAGAAAACAATGGTACTGCTCCAAAAGACAAAAAATGAGGGTGACCTGGGTAGGAAAAATGAACAGGGCACAACCATTCAGTGACGTTGCCTGTTTGTTCCCCCTAAGTGCAATTTTAGCAGTATCCCACAAAATCTACCGTTTTATTTTCATTGTTCGCTTCAAAATATTGCCTAACTTCAGCTTTCATTTCCTCCTTGGGCTTTTGGTTATTTTTTAAATGTGTTGTCTAAGCCGGGCTCGGTGGCTCAGCCTGTAATCCCGCACTTGGGGAGGCTGAGATGAGTGGATTGCCTGAGCCCACGGGTTCGAGACCTGCCTGGGCAACTTGGCGAGACTTCATCTCTGCAATAAATAATAATAAAAAAAAATTAGCCAGGCATGATAGTGCGCGCCTAGTTCCAGCTACTTGGAAGGCTGAGGCGGAAGGATCACCAGAGCCCAGCAGGTCGAGGTTGCGGTGGCCGAAAGTGTGCCACTGCACTCCAGTCTGGGCGACGGAGTGAGACTCCAACTCAAAAAAAACACAACAACTGTGTTGTCCAATTTAAAAATAATTGGAGATATGGTATTAATCTTATTTTGTAATTGATTTCTATTTCAATTTCTTTCTGTTCTGAGAACAAAATCTATGTGACTCCAACTGCTTACAACTTGCTTTATGACCCAACACGTGCACTATCCTGGTGAATGTCCCAAACACCCTTAAAAAAACAAAAGCATATTATTTAGTTGTATTTTGTATATATGTTTTCTACAAATGTTAATTCAGGCAGCCTGGTTAACAGTGTTGCTCGATTTTTTTGTCTTCACTGAGAAGAATGTAGAATACTTAGGCAGTCTTCAAAGGTACTATCATATGTTTGAGGATAATTGGGTAATTTTTTAGATAAACAAAAAACACCTGCTTTTTCAACAAAGCCAAATGAAACCTAACTTTTTGTCATTGAGATAAGAAATAATGATATCTGATCTAGACTATCTAAATTGACTACTAATTAAACTGCCAATTTATTTTTCTGTTAAATTATGAAGTGGTAATTATTCTATACTTCATAGTTAAAAATATCTATTCTGAGGACACCAAATACTGGTATATAAGTATCTATATTTTGCAAAACTGAAAAAAATTTAAAACTTTTTACCTAAAATTATGTTTCTCATAGAAAAAGTCTTATAATTCTATGACCAAGCTGCTCCTTGACCATATAAAATATGACACAATTTGACATAACACATTTTTCTAAGTCTCTGTTGTATAGTGTAGCAAGGATAAGTACATTAATTAGAAATATATTGTTAATGCTGGTCTAATACTGCTGAAATACACATTATAATAGTTCGGGCCAGGCATGGCAACTCGCACCTGTAATTCCAGCACTTTGGGAGGCCAAAGTGGGAGGACTGCTTGAGGCCAGGAGTTCAAGATCAGCATGGGTAACATAGTGAGATCTAGTGTCTATAAAAAATCAGAAAAATTAGCCAGGCATGGTGGTGCATACCTGTAGTCCCAGCTATTTTGGAGGCTGAGGCAGAAGAATTGCCTGAACCTAGGAGGTTGAGGCTATGGTGAACCGTGATTGTGCCACTATACTCCAGCCTGGGCAACAGAGTGAGACTCCAATTAAAAAAAAAATTAAAAACAAAAAAAGTTTGTAATTTTGCCCCCCTCTCCCCAAATTAACAAAGTGTTTTTGCTGAATTTTAAACTTCACCAATACTTTTTTAAAAATGCTTCTTCCTTCTTTCTTAACTGCATAGAGTTACAGCCCTTGATATAACTTTAGAAATGCTCAAATGGCTTGTAATTCATGACTCTTTACTATATAGCTCTACAAAATATAAGTTGGTGCCTTCTTTTACAAGTACTACTTTCCTGTTATAATAGCAAGTAGATGATTTATATCAGGGGTGCTTTGCCTAAGTGTGTGTCAAACTGAACTAAAATTTCATATGATGCTGAAGAGAAAACTTCTAGTAAGATCTGCCCATTCTTATGCTTATGTGCCAATGTTCTGTCCATACAGAGGTCTCATGCTGAAACTTGTGAAATGTAGTAGACCATTCTTGCATTTTTGAGCTACACAAGGTTGTTCCAAGCTCACAACAATCCTGCTTCATGAAGGGGATAGAATACATTTTTAATCCCAAAGAACGGGCAACCCCTTTTGAATGGCTGCCTTTGCAGGCAGTTGGCCTTATATTTGGTATCTGAAGGGGGATGTAGCTCAAAGGCAGTTGTATGTCTGAGGAGTCCAGTCTCTGTGATCTGTTTAACAGATGCCAGTGGTATTTCTCAATGTTAGAAACTCATTCACACTGGACAGCTTTCTAATTGATTGTGACACACCAAGCGTGTTTATCAGAGCCCAGCGTGCTTAATGCTTTGGAAATAACAACCGCATTGCTACCACTATTTAACCTTTGTACATGACTCAGGTCATTGAGGAGTCTGTTCAAGCCAAAAAGGGTGTTCATACTAAAACCCAAATAGTTCACACATTATAAGGCAATGAATTATAATGAAGCTTGGTGGTTTCCCCTCAGGAATCTCTTTTATATTGACAGGGTAGTTTTTTTTATTGTCTTGATGATTGGAGTATTGCACTGCATCTTATGCGGAATCCAGCAAGTACATTGAATAAAGCAGCATGATAATCTAGATGACATTTTGACATCCAAGTAGTAAAAAACTAGAATTACACAAAGCTAGAATTACACAATTTTATATGTAAAGCAGAACTTTTTCCCACAATTTCAATACACATTGGATTTTTCCAGGAATGGAACTCATGTAATTTGGGGGTAGATTATACATTGTTTTGTTCATTACAAAGAGTATTTTGCCATTTTGGGAAACCATGCCCACAACACACCACTTGTGGTGATTGAGTTGCCTGTAAAAAGTAGCTGGGTCAACCAGAATTTGCAACTGCTGTATTCATAATGACTCTGTGCATGAGGGGGGACCCCCCAAAATGGAACTTATTTATAAAAAATTTTGCATTTATTCTTACATGTTTAAACTTCAGTCTCCTTCAAAGTACTTTCCATTTGATGCAATACACCTATCAAGACTCTTCTTTCCACTGCTCAAAACATTTTTTGAACTCATCAGTTTTGATACCTTTTGGTGCTTCTGCCGTTTTTTTGTGTCCCCTCTTCCAGACATGCAAAATGTTTCCCTTTGAGGGCTTTTCCATCCAGGGAAACAACAACAAAAATATTGGCTCACAAAATTGGGCGATTAGGGAGGGTGGAGCATGGGGGGTCATGCTGTTTTTGGTCAAAAACTGCTGAATACTCAGTGTGATGTGGGCAGGTTCACTCAAAATCACCCACCATGAGATGGGCAAATGGTTGAAAGACTTTCCAAAAAGGGGGAAAAAAAAATTCACTGAAGCCATATGCAGTCTCCCACAACAATGCTAGCTGGTACACTGATGCTGATGGGTTCCTAAAACACTTACGAGCGGAGGAAGCCTGTGCTACAAGGGGCCTGCCTTCTAAAAAATAATTCCGTGTTTTCTTGGGGGGGGGGTCCTCCCTTGTATATATATAGGCATCAGATATTTACATCATGTTTTTAATATGGACATGTCAGAGAATTGCATATTAAAGTAATTTTAAATTTAAATTTCACTCGTGTGAGATAGATCATGTCTTTAATGTTGTTGAAAGTCTATGTTGGGTAACCCCCTGGGGTCTCCTTCCACTGTGGGAGCTTTTCTGTCTGCTCAATAAATCCTGTCTTCTAAAAAAAAGAAAGAAAGTCTATGTTTACAAGTTTATATTATTTCTGAGTTTCCTGTAGTCAACTCTCTAACTGATAACTATGAATTCTAAACAACTTCCTTCAAATATAAGACAGTGTTGTTTTGGATAAAGATATAAGCAGGGACTAATAGAAAAGAATAAAGTATAGAAATACACCCATGCTAATGTAATCAGTTGGGTTTTAGACAAAGGTGCAAAGGCAAAATGGAGAAAGGACAGTCTTTTCAACAAATGATGCTGAAACAGCTGAATATTTATTTGCAAGAAACTGTACTTTAACTTCAATGTCACACCATATACAAATCTTAACTCGAAATGAACCATAGATCTAAATGTAACATGTAAAATTACAACAGAAAATCATCACATTAGATTAAGCAAAGATATATTCAATATGACACCAAAAATATGATCTAAAAAGATAAAAATAATAAATTAAACTTCATCAAAATTTAAAATTTCTACTTTGTGAAGAAATCACAAATATAATGAAAAGGTAAGCACAGACTTGGAAAAAATGTTTGCAAATCAAATGATGAGAGAGGAGGGTATTACTGTTGAGGGAGCTTCATAGGTTAAACAATTATGTGAGAGCTTAATGTGTGTGAGATGAAGTTTGAGACCATATTGCTTAAGTGGGATGCGTGTATTATGGATTGAAAGTGGGAATGAAAATAATGTTTTAGATGACACCGATGAGCTTTTTCTTTCACGATTGTCAATGAATTATGGAATAGAAGGGATTGAGTTCATGTATAACTCAACTCATTCATTTATCGCTGTGTTTATGGATGAGGATGACATAGTTGACAACATGTGGCTAGTTAGTGTTAGGGCATGTTCCAGCCTCAGCCTCTACTTCTGATACAGCGGCTTCCCCACAGTGTCTGTGAGTTATCTCAGCCCAGAATGTACACATTATCTCTCCTTTGGTAGTAGCTACTATTTTCGAGAGGTCTTGGTCATGCGATGGCTATCTGGTAAGCCTTTAAACCTGGTGAACTAAAGTTCTCTCTTCAGCATATTCCATTATCTTCTGATCAGTGAGGCAGGTAATGGAAAATAATATATTTTAGCAAAATTGTGATAGGACCACAACTTAGATGTCTACATCTTAATCCCTAAGACCTGTAAATATGTCAGGTCATATGGCAAAGGGAAGTTAAAGTTGCACATGAAATTAAGGTTGCTAATCAGCTCATCTTAAAATGAGAAATTATCCTGGATTATCTAGGCAGGCTCAATGCAATCACAAGAGTCCTTAATGGAAGAAGTGTGAATCAGAAGAGAGAACCAGTCAAACAGCCGCATAAGAAGGAATGGGTATGATGTTGCTGACTTTAAAGATGGAAACTAAAATCATGAGCCAAGGAATTCAGGCAGCCTCTAGAAGCTAGGAAAGGCAAGGAATCCATTCTTCTCTATAGATTGCAGAAGGAACCAACCCTGCTGACACCTTGCATTTAGCTCAGTGAGACCCACTTTGAATTTCTGACTGCCAGAACTGCAAGATAATACATTTTTCTTGTTTATGACCCTAAGTTTGTTGCAATTTGTTACAACAGCAGTAGGAAACAAATACACCACTGCATTCAACATAACTGATTAACTTTTGAAGATCTTAGAATGACTTTTTCTTTGTATATTTTTCCTTTTTATTTTATTCTTAAACATGCAAAAATGCTTACAGAAAAATTAAAAAACAAATAATCACATAAGGAAATATAAGATTTATCTGAAATCCTGCACCCAGGGATGGCAAGAGGTATTATTTTAGTGCTTATTTTTTCCAGGCTTCTTCCCGGGCTGACATAGAGATAAAGGGCCTACCTATATACACACATGCGTGTTCACACTCATGCATACACAAGCATATACACTTACAAATGTGTGAACATGCATACACACATACCCAATTTAGGATACTGGCTCTAGAATTGATTTTTAACAGCTTTGGATATTCATAAAAACTACAAACCTCCTCCCAATATGGAGTTTTGCAACCCTTGGGAATGTTTCTACCTGCTGAAAGTGTTTTGAGCAATGATAGCATTGATATAATATATGCATAGCATCTCAGATGATAACATGGAAGATGAGAAGCATTTATTTACATCATGTCATGTAAGTTCTATTACTTTGTAGTCACACTTGATAAAGACTTTTTGTTGACTTCTGAATTCCATTCTCTGTAGTAACCGGCAATAGTGCAGGGAGAAAAGCACATCAGAAACTCCGTAGGTGTTAACAAAGACTACGGAGACATTTAAGGATTACACAAAGACATTAACTTAAAAAAAACACAGACCAGTGTTGTCTACACATAATTTAGAAGGGAAATGGCCTCTACTATACAAATTATGAATTTGCTTTTCTATGCTGAGAAAAAATTTTAAAACTATAATGCCAGAGTCACCTACTGATGTCTCTTTGGGAGGCCTGGGCAATTATTTGCAACCTTGTCTTTCATGAGTGTAGAATGGAGCACTTAGGACTCATAAAAATACCACTTAGCAGAGTGATGCAAGTTCAAACACTATGTGATTTTTGGCTTTTTCATTATATGTTCTTCTATTTTAAAGATAAAAAGCTCCATTAATTTCAATTTTGTTGGATTCAATGTGGTCAATGCACACTGAGTACTCCATATTATACAGATAACTGTGAAACTGTTCTTGACCTTCAGATGTAGTTTAATGGGGAAGATGACTTCCAAAACAACTGTAATATAAGGCAAATTTCCTGACAGGTAAAAGCTCTAAGTGGGTTGAAAAGAGGAAGAGCGAGTGTCTCACACATTTAAAAGCACTGAGTGAATGGTTACGTTGAAGAGGAGACATTTGGGGTAGGCTTGAAATTCTGAAAGAGTTTGTCAGCCTGGAATAGGAACATTAAGAATACTGGGGACATATGGAGGAAAACTTTGGTTTTCCTGGGGAATAATAAAATAAAAGGGGAACCATGTGACAACCTTAAAAGGAGTTTGAGGTTATAACATGGAGGTCTTTGGAGGTTGGCATTTGGAAAGTGCTTGCCTCCCTTTCTTTTAATTTGGCATATTTGTGTTTAATAAAGGAGCCGTATTTTGTGTGTCTAAGCCATTAGTCTGGAACATTTTTTTCACAGACTGTCTTCCTAATTTTAGAGATAAAAAGCTTCATTAATTTTAATTTTGTTGGATTCAATGTGGTCAATTGTTCACAACATCTTTGTGCCTCTGTTTTTTGTATCTGAATATAATAATTCCCTTTTAATTCTGTTTTAATTTAATTTCTCTATAATTCAATTCCTTAATAAAATTCCAATTATATTGTTTTAATAAGACAAATGCTAGTTTGCACACAAAGATCAAGTAAATGTTAAATCATTATACAGATATTCTCATTAGGAAAGTATTCATCTCAGAATTCACTAAAGGAATATAAAACATAGAATAGATAAAGAAAATCTCTTCATAGATTTTGAACTAGTCTGGTCAGATTCCTACTGTGTCCAGCTTTAGGCTCTCCATTATACTGAAAAACAAACTAAAAATAACGACAACAACAACAACAACAACAACAACAACAAAAGAGAGAATTTCGAAGTGTTCCTAAATCCTTCAATGAGAAGTTGTTTAAAAGCTTCATTTTAAGAACTGTGAAGAAAAGTAAGAGAAATTCATGTTACTTAGTCTGAAGAAGAGGTAGCTGAGGTCTCCAAAACAAAGTCAAAGACCGGGACTGATCTTTTTCTCTGAGTATGCACGGCTCCTAGTGCAGGAATTCAGAATGACCTGGAAATGCTCTAAGGTGGCTTTTTGCAGCTTCTGTGAGCAGCAGTTTTTGGGACACAGCTCCCTTGGTCCCTTCTCAAACACAGCACCAATATGCATTAATGCACCAGAATGGAACATCACCTTCCATGTTTTATTCATGTTGAAAGTGAAAAAGACAGCACGTGAAAATGTATTATTATTACTAGACATAGGATTTTGCTCTGAGTCCAGGCTGGAGTGCACTGGGATGATCATTGCTTACTATAGCCTCAGCCTCGAACTCCTGGGCTCAAGTTATCCTCCCACTTCAGCCTCCCAAGTAGTTAAGACTACAGGCATATGCCACTATGCTTGGCTAATTTTTTTATTTTTATTTTTTTGTTGAGATGGGATCTCACTATGTTGCCCAGACTAGTCTTGACCTCCTGGCCTCAAATGGTCCTCCCACCTCAGCCTCCCAAAACACTGGGATTATAGCCACAAGCCACTGCACTAGGTCTGAAAATTTATTTTAAGTTATGAGGACACTTTCAAAATTATTTAGTGCTGACTTCTATATTTAGGGGAAAAAAAAAAACCAAACAATATCATGCGTATGCGTTTACATGCATCATACACACAACAGCAACAATAGCAACATCACTTCTCTCTAATTTTCTAATTTAATTCTAATTTTTTAATCCTTTGGGGAACTATAGATGGAATACAATATAGAAATGACTGCAAAAATACTCTAGAATGTGACAAGTTTTCATTGGCTGAAAGTAAGAGAAAATGTTCAATCTACTGTGCTGGTAAAATAGCAGTTTAAGATACCTCAGCTGGACCCATGGCACTCAAGATAATATACCTGTATTTGGTCTCTCCTGGACAGACTGGCAGACTGGGATTAAACTCTCATATCACTGTTCATTTTCATTGGATCGATCTCTCTCTTTCTCTCTGCTTCTTACAGGATCTTGCTCTGTCACCCAGGCTAGCGTGCAGTGATGCAATCATAGCTAACTGCAGCTTCAAACTCCTGGGCTCAAGTGATTCTCCTACCTCTGTCTCCCAAGTAGCTGGGACTGCAGTTGTAAGCCACCATGCCTGGCTTCATTGGATGCTTTTCTTATATTTCCCGCAGTTACTGGTTTAGGCGTGTTGATGTTGTGTTAAGCACAATAAGATTCATGTCAGATAGAGTAGATTGTTCACTTTGCTGTTTCAATGTGCTCTGCCTTTTTTTTTTGCATTATTTTAAATCTGTGAGCTATTAATACCCAGATCCACATTCTCTTTTTTCATATTTTTCTGATATGCATTTTTTGTACGTTTTTGGTTGCATTCTTACATACTGAATATACTTAGATTTTTATTTTGATCAAGTTGGAAGTCCTTTCCTTTTAGAACATGAGTTTGTCCCTTTTGTATTTATTGCTAAATAGATTCAGTTGGCCTTAATTCTGTTGCTTCATGTTATGTTATGGTTTCTGTATATAGTATGTTCTTTGTTTTCCAACTTTTACTATAGGATCTGTATGCTTTGTGTGTGCTCTTTCTGATTATACAGACATTTAAGGCTATTTGTTCTGATGCCCATCTTTGTAATTTAAATAATATAATAAACCTCTGTATCTCAATGTATCAACTCCAGGTGATATTTATTCACTTCCAATTCTAGAACAACTTCCCTCCCTATTTAAATGGAGTGGAAGTGAGAGAAAACTGAGTTAATGGTAAATATTCAAGTATTAATTTGTGGGTGAGGGTTGTGGGATATGTCTAGGTGAGTCTGCAGCATGAAAGTCTAGGGCATGAGGATGAGAAAAAAGCAGTAAGGAAATAAAAATTATGAACTAACAGGATGTGGTGTTCAACCACACTAACTGCTGTTTTATGATGAGACGCAAACAGGTATGACCGGTCTCTCGGGATTTGCATTCATAAGGCATGCAGGAGTTATTTGACAGGTCCACTAGCAGAAACTCCATGGAGTGGAGAAAGGAAAGGAAAGTTGTCTTCCATGTCTCATTGGACAAAATTTCCTCCATGGGGACTACTACACTGCATTTTTTTGATGGAATGAAAATGAAAATGCAATGCCTGCCTCTAAAAGTATAGGTGAAATATTATGGCTCAATATGATTTGCCTCCACACCCACCAACTCACCCAATCTCAGTTCCTATCATCCGTGGATTCGGTTTCACCTTCAGTTACTTCACTGTTGTTTTTGGAAGCCACATTTATTTTTGAGTCTGTCGACCAAACTTAAAGCTGTTGAGGTAGAAATAATTTGATAAAAATTTACTGGAATCCAAATTTGAAGTTTGGGAGGACACACCAACAAAGTTGGCAGTGTTGTGTATTCTTCTACAAGTTAGAAGTCTTTTATGGGCAAGTTTGGAAGAAGGGAGGAGGAAGCTTCATGCCTGATATGAACAGGATACAATATAGTGGTCACAACCATTGGCCTCAGATTATTACATACAGGCTAACATATTTACATGCAAGACAGTCAGTAAAACTTTATGATTCAGAAACAAATCAGTGTAAGTAGATTACACATTAACAGGATGTCAAAAGTTTGAGTAACTCATGGACTGGGTGCGGTGGCTCATGCCTGTAATCCTGGCACTTTGGGAGGCCGAGGTGAGAGGATTGATTAAACTCAGGAGCCTGGGCAACATAGCAAGACTTTGTCTTAAAAAAAAAAATTGAAGTACTAACGATAAGATCCTTTAGTCAAGGGCAATCTGCCAACATGAATTATAAGACCTACCCCTGGCAGTTAGTTTGGAAGCTTGCAAAATGTGTCCTGTAGGTAATTAAGTTCTAGTTTTGACTAGCTTGTCTCATCTCATTGAAGGAACCCTTCCTTTTTTCTTTAGCTAGTTAGGCATTCAATACCCTCTCTTTTCTTTGCAAACCTTCACAACTTAGTCATATGCCATCTATCACTTAATGCTACGCTAATGATTTCATGTGTTACGAGTTTTATTTCGTCAATTAGAGGTAAGTATCTGAAGGTCAGCACCATGTCTGAGACAGAGGCAGGAGATGGGAGCATGGGGTTAAACAAGAAGCACACATCGTGGGTGGGTAGATTTGAGTGCACGGAGAACATGCTGCATGGTATTCGGGTTTCCTAATTAGACATAAAGTTTTTTTTCCCAACTAACAATATGACAATGTGTTTGGAATTCTTTTTAAGACTCCTGAAGTGGATAGGCTTTGGTTTTAAATGCGATGACCTCAGTAAGCCATCTTAAATAGTTTCTGGAGCAAGTGAGAATATAACACTAAAAAAAAGAGACTGCCACAGGAATTGGAGTTATTCAAATGAATCAAGGTGATCTACTTTTTTCATACTTTGTTGATAAGTGGTTATAAAAATAAATTGAGGTGAGAAGGGAGGATAGAGAGAGGTTAGTTAATGGGTGCAAAGTTTTAAGTAGAGGGAATAAGTTCTGGTGTTCTATTGCACAGTAGGGTGATGATGGTTGATGGTAAGATATGATATATTACAAAACAGCTAGAAGAGACACTTTTGAATGTCCTCAGCATAAAGAAATGAGAAAATGCATGAAATGATGGTCACTTTAAATACCCTGATTTGATCATTATACAGCATATATGAACTGAAACATCAAATTGTAACCTCTAAAAAACAGGGGATGCCAAAAAAAGTATATAAATTTTAAGAGCTGTTATCTATGTATTACTTTTTGAAGTTGAATTGAATTACAGTAGCAATGTGTAGTATGACGTTCACTCAACCGTGCTTCCACCATTTTCTTTGACTGTCCTGCTTGCTGCATGGTGACATGAGCATTCATTTGATTAACGTCATCTTTTGAGCAAACGTCATACTTAAAATATGCATGTATTTTTTAGCATCCCCATATGTACAATTACAATGTATGAATAAGAAATATATGCATACAGTTGACCCTTGAATAACATCGGGGTTGGGGCATTGACCAACCCCCCTGCAGTTGAAAATACACATATAACTTTTGACTCCCCAAATCTTAACTATTAATAGCCTACTATTGACTGGAAGTCTTACTGATAACATAGCAAAATAACACTTTTTAATTTTTTTTAAGTTGAGGTGTCACTCTGTTACCCAGGCTGGAGTGCAGTGGCACAATCATGGCTCACTGCCACCTCAACTTCCTGAGTTTAAGTGAACCTTTTGTCTCAATCTCCCAAGTAGCTGGGGCTACAGGCATGCACCACTATACCTGGCTAATTTTTTTGATTTTTGTAGAGACAAGGTCCCGCTATGTTGGCCAGGCTGGTCTCAAACTCCATGGCTCAATCAATCCCCCTGCCTTGGTCTCCCAAAGTGCTGGGATTACAGGTATGAGTCATCGCACCCAGCTATAAAATAACACATATTTTTATGTTATGTGTATTACACACTGTTATTAAGAAAATCATAAGGAAGAGAAAATGTATTTACTATTCATTAAGTGCAAGTGAATCATCATCTCTAGTTTACATCATCTTCACGTGTAGTAGGCTGAGTAGGAGAAGAGAAAGAGGGGTTTGTCTTGCTCTCTCAGGGGCGGCAGAGGCGGAAGAAAATCTGTGGATAAGTGGTATCTCACAGTTCAAACCCATGTTGTTCAAGGGTGAGTTGTATATTATTATATGCTACAATAAATAATTAAATCACAAATATATTCACTAATTTATTGAATAAAATGCATAACAAAAATCAAAGGCAGCCCAGAATATTGTAAAGTAATGGTTGATTTTGAGTGTAGGAGAAATTATGTTTTTTTTTTCTTTTGACAACCAAAGGTCTGTGATGAATATTTGAGTTACACAATACAATTTGATAACCATTATTACTTACAGATAATATGGTTTTGAGTAAAACAATAAATGAAAAAATCAGTGATGCTTTTTTTGGAAGAAATGTTATAGATGAAAAACCATTTTTCTTTCTTTCTTTTTTTTTTGAGTTGGAGTCTCACTCTGTCATCTGGGCTGGAGTACAGTGGCACACTCACGGCCACCCCAGCATCGACCTGCTGGACTCCAGCAATCTTTCTGCCTCAGCCTTCCAAGTAGCCAGAACTACAGGTACACGCCACCATGCCCTGCTAATTTTTGATTTATTATAGAGATGAGGTCTCGCCAAGTTGCTCAGGCTGGTCTCGAACCTGCAGGCTCAAGCAATCCACTCGCCTTGGCCTCCCACAGTGCTGGGATTACAGGCTGAGCCACCAAGCCTGGCCTCATTTTTCTTTAGTAGAAGAGGCATGCTCAGAAAAGTACATGGAAAGGTATTAGGTTTTGATTGTGTGCCAATTGATACATTCGTATCATTCTATGAAACCCCATATCACTATTCCTCAGAAATGCTTCCTATGTGGTTCTGTTTTTTTAGAACTACTGTTATATAGTAGTGATACTAATGACTACTTTGCCTTCTTTTTGGGGGAGCTTCCATATTATTTTACGAATCTACTTGCTTCATCAGTGTCAGGGAGATGTCCAAAATCATTAATCGTTTAGGAAAGAGAAAGCCCAATGAGATTAGTATGGAAGTAGAGAGATTGAAAGCATCAAAATATCTTAGAGGTGAAGAAGCACGTCATCTTTGTTTTGAAGACCGTGAGTTGAGGTCTGAAGGCTTTATGCACTTTTTCCAAGACAAGAAAGTTTGTGACCAAGTGCCAGTTTAAAAACCCTTTAAAATTCTTGAATTTTTGGAGGGGGAGCTGGGGGAGAGAGAGAAAAAAATAAAAACTAAATAAATAAAATTCTTGAAATTTTTTTGTCCTTTTATGTTGTTTGATGGCTAAGATCAGATTTCTTTGTAAACCCAGGCTGGGTTTTGTTTATAAGGAGAACAAATATAAGAAGAAGAGAGGAATCACTTGCATCTGTCTCATTTAAGGCTAGATGTATGCATACTTGGTTTATGATATCAATTCAAAGGAGTGTGATTTTTACATTTTTGCCTATTTCAGGTAGTGATGTACAATATTGCCAATAAATAAACACATACATATCACATGGCTCATGGAAAGGGAATGGAGCCTGGAGTTAGAAGTTTGAGTCCCCTCCATGAGACTCCACGTTGACTAGTCATATGCTCTCAAGCAAATCTTAACCTCATTAACTCTTCTTATAGCGTTCACAGGAGGTAAATGCTTTACCTCCTTCATGCTACCCTTGTGAAAAGTATGTCATTTCTATTAAACATATGATATCTCCTCATGAGGGTAGGTCACAAACATCTTCATTTATGACCACTCATTTTGTTTTCATTTCATTTATTGTCTGATGCCGATACTACTTCCCATCAGCCTGAATAGATACTTCTTTCTCTGATCCACATTCTCTTTTTGTCTTGACCTGGCTGAAGTTAAGGCACAGAAACAGCCACCTAAGGAGAACTAAAATGTAAAAGAAGTTGGCACATTGTTTCTCACTTTACATGCGGGTATGGTTGGGAATGGGAAGGGCAGGGTGAATGAAGGACTAACATGTCCTACCACCATGTCTTCATATTTTCTACCTGCTTCAATGTCTACAGCACAGGGTAAATGGGTGGTTGGTGTTCGTCAGGTATGACTTTCATGGCCCAGTTCTGCTGTGATCTTTAACCAGTCAAATCATCACAAAGGACATCTGGGTCACACACTGGGTTTGAAAACTATTTCTCCAGCAAGCAAGAAACAGAGAGGGTTTGTTGGCTTTCTTGGGAGTTCAAAGCTAACGTCATTATTTAGTACACATAAAGGTCAGTTATTCAACCTTCTTTGAAGAAGCCATGCGCGTTTACATCTCTCATTTAGGAAGGACAGTAGAGAAATTGCACTGTTTGATGGCCAAGGTCAGATTTTTTTGTAAATCCAGGCTGAGTTTTGTTTATAAGGAGAACACATATAAGGAGAAGAGAGGAACCACTTGCATGTGTCTCATTTAAGTTCAATAATAATGTCAATGCTTAAGACCCAACCAAATGTAACTGAATTTGTGTGACTAGGTTGATCAAGTGAAGCAATAGAATCCTGGTCCAACTCTGTCTGTGATGTAATTTTAGCACCTCTGTGTTCCATGGGCATTAGATTAATTGATCTTCTTGCTACCCTTGTGAGAATAGATGAGTAAATATAGAATTGAGAGGTATGGAATGTCCTATTACTCAGTAAAACTCCTGGTCATGCTGATGTTCAAGTAGGTACGTCTTCCCCTTGACAGCTCAAGTGTGTAGAAATAATAAATCCCACAAGTGTGGAGCTCAGAAAGACGTTAGACATTTTGCTAAACTACCAGTAGCAAAACCTATCCAAGTGATATTTGCTCGAAGTTGGTCTACTGTGAATATTCCTGTTGTTGCTGTAGTAACTGATATAAGACACAATATTATAGATAAAATGGGCCTATGCAGCCTGCAGAGAAGCAAGCACCTCAAAATCTCTATGTTCCTTTGTCCAGGAGCATATCTCTATTTTGTCACTAAAGCTAAAATGTGTTCCCTCAGGCTGTGGGTTGTGATCCTTCTGGCTCTTCAGCTTTTCCTTTTGCGCCTGGACCTATTGTAGACCAGGATCCCAAGTGAATAATAAGATCCTTAAGGACAGAATAGAGTTTCATACTTCTTTGACTCCCTCATCATGCACAGTAGTCTTAAATATTATTTATTGTTACCATGATGTTTATATCTGATGGCACCATGCCATGCTCCTCTTGGAAAGGATGAATCAACTATTGCCACATTCTAGAATTATGTCTACACCACAAATATGCTCAAAAAGAGGTTCCAAACTTTGCCTCACGTGTTTTGTATTTCTTGTCTCTAATTTGTCCTTGACCTTGTTTTACCCCAGAATTTCCCTTGCAGTCCACATAGCATGCAACGTAACCAAAAAGGTGAATCAAGAAGAAGCAACTCAGAGCCCAAAGTATATCTCGAAAAGAAGCTGGTTGGGACTATGGGGACCTTCTATAGACAACTCATAATGACAAATGAGTGTCTTTAGTCAATATCAGGGTTAAGATGTGCGTCTTTGATCTACACAGGCTTGCTTTTCCGGGTGCTTGTTTAAAATTTCAATGCAAAGCCCCATCCCAGAATCACTTACTCAGCATCTCAGGGGTGACTCCAGGAATCTGTACTGTCACGGGCTCTCCAGGGGGTTCTGATGCCCACCAGTTTTGAGAAGCACTGCTCTGTCTCCTGCTTTGTGAATCTGGGGAGAATTCTGCCGCCCGCCCAGAATTGTGGGGCTAGTCCCTTCTGAGGACTCAGCTCCTTGTGCAGAGAGCAACTCTGTTGCCTAATTAAGGATTGCACTTTGAGTTCTCTTTTGTTCAAGTGATATTGTGCTGAGATATATTCTCCTAAAACCGAAGAATGACCCAAATAAAACAAAAGCCTGGCTGAGATATTTTATTGCATAAATCCTATTTATCTTAGAAAAAATACCCAAACTATATCGCTGGAACTCTGCCTGACTGCACCATTGATTATCCTCTGGGTAAAGAAGCAGACTTTTCTCTTCCTATCTTAGCAACCTCCTGAGGACAAAAAGGAAGGATGTACAGAGAGGCTCTATAGCAACCTGTAATGGATGTCCCAGTTAGATTCAGGACAGAGATAAATTCATGAATGAATAAATACATAAAGAATGAATAGATGTGAAAAACCCCTATGATTATGGTTTTTCATTTGAGGAGCAGAGACATACATGTTTGAATTACTGGGGTGCTCTCCTAATCAGGGTTTCTCAACTTCAGCATAAGTGATGTTTGAAACCCGTAATTATTTGTTGCAGGGGTGGGTGTAACACAGTCCTGTGCATGTAGGATGTTTAGTAACATCCCTGGCCACTGAATGCCAGTAGCAACCCTCTCTCTCCAACTGTGACAACCAAAAATGTGCCAAGATAGTGTCCAAAGTCTCCTGGGAGACAAAATAACCCCAAGTTGCGAACCACAGCTTGTAAATAGATCTAGAACCCTTGTGATATTAGCTCAAAATGCTTCTTGAATTTAATAAGAATACTGCTTGTTCCCATTGAGCCTGGCAAATTGACAGTGGCCAGGAAAGCATTTGATAACCTCGATTTAATGAGAGCTGTGTACAAGAGCTGAGGCCTGATCTCTGTGAGCTATTAGAGGAAAAGTTTTACAAAACAAAGCAGGCATCTGTCAAAACGCTGTGATGCGTTTTAAGGAGGCAAGCAAAGGGTGTGTTCTGCCAGTGCTGGCTGTGGCTAGGGTGAGGTGGAGGAGGGAGGTGGCAGGGATTGGGGGCTGGGGAGCTGGAGAAGGCTGCTGCCTTGACTACCTGCTGGCCTGCATAGAGTCTACATGTTACAGACATTCATGAGAGACGTGGGAAGGTTCACAAAGCCACAGTGAAGTTTGGCTCTCTTAATCCACTTGTTTTGTCAGCTGGCTTAAAGGGGATACACTATTTGACTGCAGCCAGCTCTTTGTGAAGACTATAAACTCAGTCAAGTATGTTTGAAGAGGTGACAGTTGTGGAAGATGACAAAAGCATATGTGATGCATTGTTTCAGCTTCATTTTTAGGCTATTGTTTTTGAGTTTTTTTATAAGATGGGAATTGTGAAAGCCATCTTACCAGTAATGTGGAGACTGAATTCTCACAGTCAAGCCCTTGCATGATCTGAAAGTATTGCCTGAGCTTTATTACGACTACATTTGTGACTCTTTTCACTCTAAGTGAAAGTTACACTTAACGATGTAAGTCCTTTACTTAGAAGACCACAGCAAAAATATTGCAGCAGATTTTAGATACCTTCTGCCAAAAGTGAGCTTTGAATGAGGGTTCCTCTGGACTTGAAGAAAAGCTGGATGTATTGCTGAGAGGAATCGAGCCACCAACGCCAAGATGGTCATCCCCGTGTGTTAAGGTGTCTACTATGTGCTAGGAGTTTTGTTTCCTTCATTCGTCACTGCTCAGAACAATCCTGGAATGCACTTTATAGGAAAAGAAACCCAACCACAGAAAAATTAACTCGTCCAAACCCACATCACTAGTAAGCAGTAGAATAAGAATTCAAACTCAATTTGCTTTTTTTTTTTTTTTTTTTTTGATTGGAGTCTCACTCTGTCACCCAGACTGGAGTGCAGTGGCCGCTCCTGGCCACTGCAGCCTCGACCTGCTGGGCTCCGGCGATCCTTCCGCCTCAGCCTTCCAAGTAATTTTGCTTATTTATAAACTCAGAGATTTTTACTGCATTGTGCTTCTGGAAACGAAAAATCCTGGCTCTCTACTTCCAAATTAATCTGATATCCTGTCATCAAGAGAGCTATTTTTTTTTCTTATTTTTTAACTGGAACAGAATATACATAAATTAATATTTACGATTTGAAAGTATACAGCTCAGTGGCGTTTAGTATTGTGACAAGTTTGTCCAACTATCATTTCTATCTAACTCCAGAGCATTTTCATGATCCAAAAATGAAACTCTGAACCCATTAATCAATCACTGCCCTTGTCCCTTTCTCCTAGGCCCTGGTAACTACTACCCTGCTTTTTTGTCTCTATGGATTCGCCTATTCCCACAATATGTGGGCTTTTCAGTTGGCTTCTTTCACTGATCACGATGTTTTTGAGGTTCATCCACATCATAGCAGAGCTTCATTCCTTTTATGGCTGAACAATCTTCCATAGTATGGATGGATCATATTTTGCTTATCCGTTAATCTATTGATGGACATTTTGGCTGTTTCCAACTTTTGACTATTGTAAACAATGCTGCTCTGGACATTTGTGTGCAAGTACCCATTTCAGTTATTGTTTTCAACTCTTTTGACTATACACCTAGAAGTAGAATTGTTGGGTCACATGGTAAGTCTAGGTTGCCCCTGTTTCACTTTTTAATGCCTTTACTCCTACTAGCAAGTGCCATTCATTCAATAGCCACACAAGAAAGATTTTTCAAAGCTCTCACTACCTGGCATTGTATCGTTGACAATGGATTGAGAAGTCCCAACCCCTGTTGTGCAACTGCTTACTGTCTAACCAAAGTGATGCACAAATAACCAGGTAATTGTGATACAGGCACTATATATGGGATGCTTTGGGAACACAAAGGAAAGGAAGAGGATAGTTATAATAATGAACCTTTATTGAGCACTCATTCTGTGCTAAGCACTGAGTGAGGGAAAGATTGAAGAGTAAAATCAATCCTCCAGATACCCAAGAAAGGTTGAGGCAGTAGATTGATCTCTAGTCCCTTCCCTATATCCTTCTGTTCTTTGTCGCACATTCAACTGCCACCATCTCTTTCAAGAATAAACACCTTACAGGCGCAGCCACCAACCACTCCTTTTCAGGGGTTCACATGGAAAAACCTTAGCTCCCTCACTCCTGAGGTCAGATAGGGAGGTTGGAGAGAGGGTAGTAGAGTATGGGGAGATGGCATGATTCTGGGGGAGTGTGCTGTACCATTTACCAGAGAGCTCCCAAGGTATTCAGCATCAGTCGCCCACTGGGATGGGTGGCTTCATAATACACTTGTACCTATTGTTTTCTTCCCTTCCCTGTATTTCTTTCTTTTCTTTTTTTTTTTTTGAGTCAGAGGTTTCCTCTGCCACCCAGACTGGAGTGCAGTGGCACAATCATGGCTCACCTCAACCTCAGCCTCCTGGGCTTAGGCAATCCTCCTGCTTCAACCTCCTGAGTAGCTGGGACTACAGGCACACACCACCACACCTGGCTAATTTTGTGTATTTTTTTTTTTTGTAGAGATGAGGTCTTGCTATGCTGCCCAGGCTGATCTCGAACTCCTAGACTCAAGCAATTCTTCCACCTTGGCCTCCCAAAGTACTGGGATTACAGGCGTGAATCACTGGACCTGGCTCTTCCCTGTATTTCTTCCTCCTCCCTGCTACCATAGGTGTGTTCGGTGCCTCCTAAATAAACTCTTGCATTTGAGTCCACATCTTGGGGTCTGATTCTGAGGAATCCCAAACTAGACAGATATATACCCCTATTAACCTCCTTAAACATAATAATGGTTTAGGAAACTTGCCTAAAGCTGGAAGCTAGTAAGTGGCAAAATGGGTCCAAATTCAGGCAGCCTAATTTCAGTTCTCATCTCTTAACAACTGAGTATCCTAATCCCTAAACATCACTTTGATTGTTGCTGTAACAAACTACCACAAACTCAGTGGCTTAAATAAATAGAAATGTAGATCTTGCAGTTCTGGAGGCCAGACTGCAGAATCAGTCTCTCTGGGCTAAAATTGGAGTGTCACTAGGGCTATGTTCCTTCTGGAGGGTCTAGGGGAGAATCTTCTTCTCGGGCTTTTCCAGCTTCTGGAGGTAGCCTGCAGTCTTTGGATCGTGGCCCCTTCCTCCATTTTAAAAGCTAGCCATGGCTGCAGGAGTCTTTCTCACACGGCATTGTTGTAACACTCCTTTGCGTAGTCACAACTCCCTTCTGCCTTCCTCTTATCAAAAGCCTTGTGACTGCATCCAGGTTTTTCTCCCCTTCTTTAGGTCCTTAATTTAGTCACATCTGCAAAGTTTCTTCACCATGTGATATAACATATTCACAGGTTCTGGCTATGATGGCGAGAATGTTCTTGGGAGTCCTTAATTCTGTCTACCACAGTCAACCTCTGTTAAACTCTTTCTAGGAAACAGCTTTTCACTTTGGAATAAAAAAAGAAAAAAAATTTTGAGATGCTTCTGTCTTGGTCGACTCTTGTTACACAATAGAATAAGGCTCTCTGACAGTTTTCTTCACTTCTTAAATGAGTCATTCTTCTTGGTTCCCTCCCTCTATAACCTGAGAGAGATTCTGTCTCTAACCCCAACCCTCACACAAGTGCCCCTGGCCATTTGTATGCCTGGGGTTTGGCCAGAATGAATGGTAGCCTGCCTTTCTTCAGGTAGAATGTACATTAAATGTTGTACTCATCAAGTGTGAATTGAAAAGAGCTATTTTATGTTAAGCAATATAAAAAAATAGACTCTGTATCTTGGATCACAGAAACAATGGCTCTGATTACAGGTATTGAAGGAGTCATTTGCCGAATAATGCATCCTGTGTTTTGTGGGATTAAATTAGATGAACTTGCCTCCAGAGGAATTTATTTATATATTAATCCATCAAAAAATAAAATAGTAAAGGAAAGACTCCAGTGTTCATCCACTTATTGCATATTTGCATTTACCTTGTAATAGCCTTCCATGAAAGCTTTTAAAAATTAAAATTGATGATTTTTTAAAAATGGCACTGCATCTTTAAAAAAAAATAAGAAATAAGCAACATGATGAGTGATAGGTAAAAACCAAGTTTTTCTATACGTGTTAAGTTGAAGTAAATGGAGTGTTCATAATAAAAAAGCCAAAATGAAAACAGCAAGAACGGGAAGTCTCAAGTCCTTGCTTTGATTCTGTCAGAAAGGCTTCAGATGGTTGAAATGCAATAGGTTTGCATTTCACAAGTGCAAAATACATACCTCTTAAGACAATCCTTGGAATGAATTTAATAACAAGAGGTTTGTGGAAAGCTGCAACTAGAATATTAATAAAGCAATAACAGAACTCGTGACATGAAGAAGAGAAGAAAAAAGTAGACGGAGGGAGAATGCCTAGTCAAAGTAAGGCTATTAAAAATTAAGTAAAACACGAGGCTGTTTAGATTGCCAATCCTTATTTTTTTCCTACAATTATTGGAAAACTAGCCGGTCATTAATCACAGACTCATCGATAGGGATTCTGCGTTATGAGCAGAATGACTGGGATTGATTAGCAACTGTTGGGACTTGCTATTAGATCTTCTTAGCTACTCTCTGGGGGTAGCCTCCAAAGAAAGGTAATAAACTTGGTTGATAAATGGCGTTTTCTCTTCAGTTGGTGGCAGGGAGGTGACAACCTCCCCAGATATTGGTAGTGCTTTGCTGAGGTTTTCTCTGTTGATATCTGACTCTCTCAGAAAGATAATGAAATCTTTTGTCCATCTAATGTCCAGAGTGGTATTCCCTCCTTCCAGATATGTTGGCTTCATCTATAGCTTTCCTTTCCAACCGGAGCCTGAACTAAGTGTGGCAGTTTTTCTATCTGCAGTTTTTACTCTCATCTGTTACACTTTTCTTTTATCTTCTAAAGCCCTGACCCCATCACAAAATTTTTTTGACTCAACCAAGCATACAATTTATTTAGTAGGATCAGTCTCAAATACAAATGCCCAATCCCAATGCTAGGTCAAAAAGTTTTGGCTGATTTAGAAGTGTCAGTACCTAACCTTGGTCCTCCAGGCACGTGTACAACCATGTGGCACTAACACTTGTGATTATTCAATCCATGTGGATGCCAGTCATATAAACAGAGACTATTAAGAGAACTCACTTCATCTCAGGTCCAAAGCTCCTGTGCTCATGGAAACTCCAATCACACTGGTGGAGACAACAAGTAACCCAATAATTAAGTAACCTATGGGGTCTTCTAGAAGGCAATGAGTGCTAAGGAGAAAAGGAATGACGGGGGTACAAATAAAATATGATTACCAGAGAAGGCTTCTCTGAGAGGGTGAGCAAGGACTTGGAAGAATGACTTCATTTGCTTCTCTGACATAGCAAGATCATTAAAAAATTCTTAGCTTGGGTGAGAGCAAGGAGAGCAGGCTTTATCAATACTCAGAAAAAGCTTTTTCTCACATCAGAGTCCAACAGATGCCAGAAGGTGAATATTTTTGAGTTTTGCAATTTCAACGAGAGTGTGTTGCTTTGAGTGTCTTGGATAGTATCTAAATTTCGACTTCCATCTTGTGAGGATGCAAGGCCTTTATTCTGGCTCTGTATGTGTTTGCAGCAACAGGAATTTTTATGTTCTTATCCAGGACCTAGTTTCAGTGTCCTGGTCATTTTTGACCCTGGAAACTTGCTTACCTTTTTTCCCAAGCAAAACTACTTAAAAGATGTTGATTATATTTTATGTGACACTTCTACCACTTTGTCCTAAGGACATCTAAAGCTATTAAGTATCTATATTGTGAGAAACAGAAGTCAAGATGCACCCGTGTTGTTTGAATTTTTTAATCCAAGCATGCACTGTGTATTAGTTATGCATTTAAAGAAATGGGTAAAGGGAAACAACTTAATCATCCATGTGAAGTGTCTAAGCAAACAGAATTTGGAAAGAGATATCTAATTTTCATAACACCTTGGATGATAAAACCACTAATAGATGCCAAGAGTTGTTGATATTAGAAAAAAATTCCTTTAGCCTCTAAAAAAATTTCTGGATGCTTGAAAGTGGTTAAAAGATACATATAATATTTGCATAAGTGCAAATCAGAAATATAAATTGAAGAAATATGCAATAACTTAAAAACAAAAAAAGTGCACTTTAAATTTCTAAATACAGTGAGAACATGAACTTTTCAAAAGAAACAAAATGAACCGAACGTGTTAGATTTTAAAGCAATGAATAAATGAGATTTCTCTGGTAAACAGCATAGGATGGTACTCAAGGTCATGGGCTTTGATCCTGAGAGACAGGGTTGACACAGCTCCATCACTGACATACTGGTCATTCAGCCACAGGCAAGTTACTTAATTTACTGCACAGTAGTTTCCAAACCTGAAGAAGTAAGTAGAGTAATAATATCTACCTTATAATGTTCTGATGAGGGCTAAAATTAAGCTTTCTCTATCTCATCACTGTCAACATTTGGGGCTGGATAATTATCTGTGGTAGGGTTATCCTGCACACTGTAGGATGTTGAGGTATCCTTGGGCTCCACCCACCAGATGCCAGCAGCATCTTTGCAATTGTGATGACAAAAATACCTCCTGGAGAGAAGAGGAAATTGTCCCCAGTTGAGAACCACCGGATCAGTGGAAATGCTGCCAGTAGGGCTTTCAACACTGAGCCTGCATATAAAAAACTGCAGACTCCACCAGCTCTTCTCATTCTCCCTGGCTAGTATAAATGTCTTCTGTCCTCTGTTCTGACTAATAAGGAATGGGCTTCTTCTCTCTTCCCTCTTTTTTCCACCTTTCTCATGGAGATACAATTTGCTGAAATACACACTTTGCAATTTAAAAAAAGTCCCTAAATCACCAGTCCTACTGACTGGAGGGTGAAAGGAAAAAAAACACGGATTAATTCAATAACAAGAAGGAAAAACACAAACAACAGTGAAACATTGGGTGTCATACTAATTAGCTCTGCATGTCTTACTTCTATTGGTCATTTTGTTGTTAATTTTTGCTGACTTTAAAAAGTTCTATTTTTGTATTTTTGTCTTTATTGTTTTCTTGGAACCATAGACTATAGTAGGAGACAGATTCTCATCCCATGTCAGGACCTCATATTGCTAGTTTTGAACCATTCATTTATTTCTGAAACACTTATTGAACTTCTCTGAAACAAGCATTGTGCTTGGTGGTCCATGCTTGGACAAGACAAATACAAGCATGGACAAGAGAGAGTGTTGCCCAGGTTGCACCAGATGCCATAGTGGGGTAATTAGGGAGGACAATGGGAATGTTGGGGGCCTGCATGTCATCTAGCCTAAGATCATTCAGCACAATTCAAAGCTCCACTCATAAGCAAAATAAGCCACTATGTATGTACCATTATTTCCTAGACAAATATTTCCTATTTGGCCTTTCTGAAGATCCATAACAATAGGCTAAGAAAGAACTGGAGAGGTTAAATATTTTGCTGTGGGTGGTACAGATGGATAAGAACAGAACTTGTTCTAAAATCAATGTTTACCACTTCCTGTTTTCCTTTAATGTTTCTCCTAGGACGGCTCAAGGCTTACTTGTTCCAAATAACCTGTGTGTTTGACAATTTCACCATTAAGCTCTTGTCTATTCAGATCCATTGCTAATATATTCATTTATTTCAGAGTAATATATTGACCCTTTAGTCTGAATGAAACTTAATCATGTTTTCATATATGTGCCTGCATTCTGGAAAAAAACATGTGCCTGTATTCCAGAAGAAACAAGGAAGAAGAAAAAAATCACGAAACTGTTTTTAGCAGAGGCAGTGACTTGAGAAACTTTGTTCATATAATTTTCCCAAAGGATAGGATTGGAGACATTCCCACAATGGGGAATCTGGGCTAATGGGGGCGGCATGAAGGAAGTGGGAGCTTAGAATGGGAGAAATAGTCACTAAGAGGAATAGGAGAGATGGCAATGGTTAGCTTTTTACTGTGCAATAGAATACACTTTATAGTTCTTACCATGCAATTGAGGAAAAAGATATATTGAATTATCCCATTCATTTATTCTCTCTCTCCCTCTTCCTTTTCCTTCTTTCTCTCTTTCTCCCTCTCTCTCTTTCATACACACACACACACACACACAGCCCTCTGTTGGACTGCCTCTATCAGATTTGTTTGCCGAATTCTCATGTGATTGAGTCAGTGTGCTGAATTAATCAGTTACAGTTCTCAAGTATGAAAAGAGCCCCTCTCGTAGAGTAGAGGATCTTCCATGGGCCACAGTCAGACACCTGGTTGCTGTCTGAGGAAATCTAATGGTTCTGGGTGTTTTTATACAACAAATCACTTTCTTGTAAGTGACTGGAACAGTCATATAGTAAAAAACTATTTATTATATTTATTTTCAAAATGCTCTATCTACCGCTTTGTTGGCACAACAAAACTAGATCTATTTAGTGCTTGAAACAAATTAAGAATTGAATAACAAAGGACCAGATTTTGTTCTGCAAATCTTTTCAAGCTACCAAGATGCACTCTCCATTGGTAGAAATCTACATAGACCACATATTTCCTAGATTATCTGAACTTCCTCTTGAAAAATAAGATTCTACCAAATTTATTCTTTCTATGTGACTGGCACTGTTTTGGGTGCTGGGAATAAAATAGCAAATAAGATAGAGAGGAGTCCTTGCTTAAATTTTACATTAGAGTGGGTGGAAATAAAAAAAAAACAAGCAGAATAATAAACACTTACTGACAGATTCTAATCAATGAGAAATGCACACAGTCATAGCACAGAGAATGCTTAATGGAGGGCCCAGCAAGTATACTGATCCTGAAGGGGGGCAGAGTTTCTCATCATCACAAACGATATCTGCTGCAGCCCCAACCATCCCTAAATATGCGTCTCTGATTGGAGACTTGGCCTGAAAATATTTCACTAACCTGATTTCTCTATTCCTGTTTGTCTTAGAGTGTAATGCACCAATTACATGAAGATCATTATGCTTAATGTTGGAAATATGTTTTCCAAATTAAATGACACACAGTTCCTATATGCAAAGGAGTTCACAGTCTGGTGCAGGAGACCAATATGTGTCCCAATAATTAAAGGCAAAGAATGAAAGGGGAAGGGAGATAATCATAAATGAGATATGAGAATGGAAGCAACTATTTTTGTTGTTCCATTTTAACATATTGGTGTTCATATCTCTGAATGTGAAGTGCTTAGAATTTGCTCGTACTTATAGTAATTACTAAGATGATGATGATTAAGCTTTCATATTTGTGATCATAGTACAGATATACAAATGACAGAAATATCCCAAATTCACAATAGAGGACTTAAAGCTTCTCTGATTGCTTTCCAGTTCTAGTGAAGATAGAGCAACTACACTTCTCCCTCTCTGTACCACTCAGTGAAGTTGCAAACTCTGGGCAATATGCACGAGAATGAATGGATTAGTTATCTGAAGACTCTGAAAAGTAAATCAGAGCAGGTGGGTGATGGAAAGAAAGCAGAACTCAATGTTAACCAATCCAGCCAGCATTAAGTTTCTTGCATTACACACACACACACACACACACACACACGTAAATCCAGTCACAGAACAATAGTCTAAGGCTCTCATTTTTAAACTAGATGACCAAAGAGAGGAAAAGCTAGGAGCTGAATAGTTTAGGGCAGATTACAGAAAGGAGGGAGCTCAATATGTCTTCCACAAGTTGTGTATAAACTTCTGGGATTACCATTAAGCTGCACATACAACATGCAAGATCTGAACTTAAGAGGCTACCAAAGGCTTTGCAAATGGAACTAAAGAAGAGACCATTGCTGTGGTCTTTGACTGGCTCTAGGGTGCCACACAGATGAGAAAGTTCTGAATAGCATAGCACAAAATTTGAAACCGAACTGAAAGTGGAACCACTGCCTACAGAAGGTGAGGTAGAACTTGAAGCCTGAACCTAATCAGGTCAATTGCCTACAAGCAAGCAAACAAAAGAAAAATTATTTAATAAATTTTTAAAATCCTATAGATTAAACAAGAATCAGACTCTCATATCATAATATTCAAAATGTCTATTATTATGCAAAAGTATACAACACATAGCGAATCAGGAAATGCTGGGTGTGGTGGCTCACACCTCTCATCCCAACACTTTGGGAGGCACAGGCCAGAAGATTGCCTGAGCCCTGGAGTTCGAGACCAGGCTGGGCAACTTGGTGAGATCTCATACAATAAATCCCAAAATTATCTGGTGTGGTGGCGCATGCCTGTGGTTCCAGTTACTTAGAAGGCTGAGGTGGAAAGATCGCCTGAGCCCAGTAAGTTGAAGCTGTGGTGGCTGTGAGTGTGTCACTGCACTCTAGTCCAGGCGACAGAGTGAGACGCCGACTCAAAAAAAAAAAAAAAAATCAGGAAATTCTGACCAATTCTCAAGGGAAAAGACAAGCAAGAGACATGAAGCCCACAATGACCCAGGTGCTATAATTATAAGACAAGGACTTTAAAGCAACTATTTTACTTATGTGTGAGGAAGAAAAGGCGATCATTTTTTTAAATAAATGAAAATATTTAAAGTATCAGCCAAAAGATAGAAACAATAAAAAGGAACTAGGTAAAAAATTTTAAATTGAAAAAATTCAATAACAAAATAGAAAATAATCACTATATGGGTTCAATAGTAGAATAAAAATGATGGAGAAAAGATTCAGCGAATTTGAAAATAGGCAAAAAATAAATTATTTGATCAGAGAAACAGAAAAATAATTATTTTAAAGAGCAGAGACTGGGCATGGTGGCTTGGTTGGGTGTGGAGGCTGACACCTGTGATTCCAGCACTTTAAGAGGTCGAGGCAGGAGGATTGCTTAAGCCCAGGAGTTTGAGACCAGTCTGGGCAGCATAGCGAGACCTCATCTCTACAACAATTTAAAAAAATCTGCCAGGAATTGGTGACGTGAGCCTTTAGTTCCAGTTACTCAGGAGGCTGAGACAGAAGGATCACCTGAACTCAGGAGGCAGAGGCTGTAATGAGCCATGAATGTGCCTCTGCACTCTAGCCTGGGTGACAGAATGAGACCTCAATTCAAAAGAAAAAAAAAGCTGGTGGCTCATGCCTATAATCCCAGTATTTTGGGAGGTCAAGGCGGGAGAATCACTTCAGATCAGGAGTTTGAGACCAGCCTTGACAACATAGCAGGACCTTGTCTCTACAAAAAACAAAAACAATTAGCCAGGCGTAGTGGCATGTGCCTATAGGCCCAGCTACTCAGGAGACTGAGATGGGACCATCACTTGAGCCAAGGCAGTTGAGGCTGCAGGAAGTCATAGTAATGTCAATACACTCCAGACTTGGCAACAGAGTGAGATTCTGACTCAGTAAAATAAAATAAAATAAAATAAAATAAAATAAAATAAAATAAAATAAAATAAAATAAAAAATAAGAAAAATAAAGAGCAGAGCCTCAGGGACCTGGGGGCAATACTCTAACACTAACACTCATATCATCTGAGTCCAAGAAGAAAATGGTGCAGGGTAGGCTGGGCACGTTGGCTCGTGCCTGCAATCCCAGCACTTTGAGAGGCCGAGATGGGAGGATTGCTTGAGGTCAAGAGTTTGAGATCAGCCTGGGTAACATAGCAAGAGCTCATCTCGACAAAACAAACAAACAAACAAATAAACAAATCAAAAAATTAGCCAGGCAAGGTTGTGCGCACCTGTAGTTGCAGCTACTTGGGATGCTGAGGCTGAAGGCTTGCCTGAGTCCATGATCACGCCACTGCACTCCAGCCTGGGCAACAAAGTGAGACTCTGATTCAAAGACAAAATGTGGTGCAGAAAAAGTATTTGAAGAAATAATGAACCAGGATATCACCTCACACCTGTTAGGATGGCTGTCATTAAAAATATAAGAGGTAAGTGTTGGTGAGGATGTGGAGAAAAGGAAATCCTTGTATGCTCTTGGTGGAAATGTAGATTGGTGCAGTCATTATGGAAAACGATATGGAGGTTCCTCAATAAACTAAAAATAGAATAACCATATGTTCCAATAATTCTACTTCTGGGTATATATCCAAAAGAAAGGAAATCAAAAGGTTTAAAAACTCTCTACACTCTCATACTTTTTGCAGCACTATTCACAATATCCAAAATATGGAATAAATGAATGAATGAATAAAGAAAATGTGAGATATACACAATAGAGTACTTTTCAGCCATAAAAAGGAAATCATGTCATTTGCAACAACATGAACAAACCTGGGGACATTAAGCTAACTGAAACAAGCCAGGCAGAGAAAGACAAAAGAACCAAACTGCATGATCTTTGTCATTCAGGATTTTATATTTAGAAGAAGAATGCTTTTCAGATGAGGGAAAACTAAGAGAAGTTTTCACCAGCTCTAAAAAAAATACTAATGGTAGATCTTCAGACAGAAGGGAAAGGGTACAAGAAGGAAACCTGGAACATCAAGAACGAAGGAAGAACAACAAAAATGATAAATATCTGGGCAAATGAAATAAACTGCTTTTTTTTTCTTGTTAAGATCCTTGAAATATTTATATTGGTTGAAAGCACCCATTATAACACTAGCTGGTGGGATGTAATACCTATGAAAACCACCACAAGAAGAGGGGAGAATAGAGGGATCTATAAGTTATAAGATTTCTATATTACATTTGAAGTAGAAAAATATTACTTCAATGTGGACGGAGAAAAGACAAATATGTACATTATAATCTACAGAGCAATTACTAAAAAAACCACATGAAAAGACATATTAAAAAACTTGAGATAAATTAAAATGGCCTACTATAAAGTATAAAAAGGAAACAGAGAAATGAAAAACAGAAAAATGTTCAAAAACTTAAACTAAATTAAAATGGCAAACTATAGAGCATTAAAAAAAACCTCAAGGAAATGAAAAACAGAAAAAAGATACAGAAACAAACACTCTCTGGTTCTGGAGAACCAATGTCAACATTGGCATGCCTTTCTCCAGCACTGTTTTAGTAAATTAAGATGGCTTTATTAGGAGTTCTTTTTTTTTAAAGAAAATATTTTACTTGCTATGATCTACATTCCTTGAATACATTTTCTAGAACCTATTTATTACTTGGAATAGCTCACGATAGAAAAGAAAGCAAGGACTCATGGAAAATGCTGAAAAAAGATTGGAATTTTTAAACCTTAGGCCTACCAGGAAAAGGTAACTGGACTGAGCATTTATTTATAAAAGAAAAATAAGTGACAGTATTGAGAAACATGATTTGTGAATTCACTGAAAGAAGAAATGGCCTCTAATTTAAGATGAAAACAACATTTGCTTTTCTTCCTTTCATTTTTTTCCCTCAAAGGGTCAAATTATCACTGGAAATTAGAGAACATTGAAAAGACTTAATTATAGAAGAGATACTTACTTGTACTCATTGAGCTAGTAGTTAACTCTTATTTAAATTGTATGTGTGCTTGTGTTTAAATGGTAACATTTTAAAAGCTGGATGAAATAGCTACAAATAAAAGGGGAAAATATCTCCATTATCATTTGATAGATAAGCAGTAGCTTTTTGAGATGGCAAAGAAATGATGCAACACAATGGCTTAGAGTGTTTGGATTGGGTTCAGAAAATAATGGGCTTCACTCCACGACCTTTGAGCCCGGCCTGACGAGAAATTGTGAGCAAAGAGCCTGGGCTGTTTCCCCAGGGATATTGAATGTCCTGAAATTATACCCCTATAACACGAGGTGCTTTTAACAGTCTCATCTCTAGAGTGGCTGATTATCCCTAAATGAACTTGGGGAAATTTGTTTGCACTCAAAACTTGCTGCCTTTGGAAAGAAAATGTGTATTTTTTGGATAAAGGCATTTTCAATTCATTTGCTTGCCTGGGTGAGCCAAGCTATCTGAAAGCAGCCGAGTATGATGACAATATGGTCAAGGATCAGTGAACCCACTGGTTGGGATCACACTTAGAAAAAGGAAAGCTTTTTCTTTTAGGAAAGTAGTTGTTGAAAAGTCACTCAATTTTGCAGGCTTCTGTTGAAGGGAACATACCACTTAAATTCTAAAACCTTAATCATCTAATCACAATATAAAGCTTGTAAGAAATGTCCCACTCTCTGGAATATACCACTGGGATTAAAATGGCCTGAAAGCACAAACTCATTTTCAGCTAGTGTGTGACTTTTATCATTCTATTGAGATGCGGTTAGAGGTCACTGGCAACTCAGCCAGATTCTCAAATTAACTTCGCTTCTAAATTTCATAAGAAAATGAAAGAAAATGGGACCCTCTTTGCTTTTCTGGATGTTGATTGAATTGATCATTGTGAACTGAACTCTGAACAAAAACAACGACTCTTTTGAGGAGTTTCTTTTCCATGGAGGTCAGTTATTTGTTGCCAACTTGCCCGATGCTTTTTGGCTTCATGGGAGAATAAATGCCCTTTGCTGTAGAGTTTTTTTTTTTAGCTTTGGATTCTTGAAGAATAAATTTAAGGGCCCAGAAGAGGAGACCTGCCAAACCATGATTTCTGTGACTCAGCTCGATTTTCAAATTAGACCTAACAGGGTTTAGATTATTATGTGTTTCTCAATGTTTTGTAGAGAAACATTAATAAGGATTTTAAAGTTTGTCTATTTTCAGAATAAATGAGGATTTGTACTCCTCTGTTCACTATTTGTTCTTATATTACAAGAAAAGAAACTTATCCCCGGAGAACCACCTCATGTCACTAGCTAGTTTGGGTTCAGAAGCAAGAATTGGACAGTTACATGAGTACATAATCCATTGTCCCTCTTTGACAAATTAGAGTCTGAGGACAGATGAATTTGAAGTTATAATCCTGAACCTTATTGTCCTCCAACTACACCCCCATCCCTCGGGCTTTCTGGTCCATCACATTTGACAATAGAGCAATTGAATACCCAGAACAAAGCCTCATAGTTATTTGTAATTGTTTTCCACCCCTAAATCCTTGGTATCTAGGTCAGCATTGATCTAGCCACATGGTGCATTCTCTAGTGTATTAGTTTTCAAGATATTTTCATTTAACAGAGAACATACCTGGCTAGCTCCAGAGCTAGGTAGTGGTTTGAAGGGGGAATTTGCCAACCAGACTGCAAGAGAGGTGGTGTAGAGGAGAGACCAGAGCATGGATTGTAAAAGCAGAACCAACTGGCTTTGAGTCACAACTCTTCCATTTACTAGTGGGACCTTTCCATGCCTTATTTTCTTCATTTGTACAATGTAGATAATGAAAGTACCCATTTTCTAAGTTTGTTGTGGAGATCAAATGGAATTAAACCTGTCAACTCTCAGGAAGAGTTCCTGCTAAAAGACAAGCATAGTATGTGTGTTTATGAAATTGAGTGACACCAAAGGCAGGCTTTGCAGGATTTACTCTGAAAGTCTGGGTTGAGGCAGCTTATACTGCCCATGTGCGTGTATGCACAGCGATGTTTGTTATGTCTTACAGAAAAGCAAAAATGAATTATTTTCTCATTTATGAAATTAAAAATAAAATTTACTTCCACTGAACAGAAAAATTCATTTTATAATATTAACTTATTATTCCAAATATTGTAGATTTTTTTTTTTTTTTGAGTTGGAGTCTCACTCGGTCGCCCAGACTGGAGTGCAGTGGTCACTCCCGGCCACCGCAGCCTCGCCTGCTGGGCTCCGGCGAATTGTAGATTACTTATTATATTCTGACACTGTGAAATCGGCATATATTAACACATGCAATTATCAAGCTAATCCTATGAGGTAGGTGATACTGACTCCATTAATGATGGGAGTAATGAGCCATCATCAACTACTCTCTTCAAACGTATAGAAATTTGTATATGGAATAGTTTATAGCCTACTGCTGATTCATTGGGGATTAATGACAGGCTATGAAGGACACTACTGAGGATATTATGTTCTGCACTTATAAAAGTTGTTTTTAAAACTAGTAGATGTCATGGAAGGAATCAATGAACTTTGCAATGATCATTCCATAAATCTAAATACCTGCAGAAATAGATTGTCGGACTGTGGGTCCTACTTCATCTAAATATGCCTTTTGAGCTGTTCTTTCATTTCTTACAGATGTGGTTTATTGCATTGTATTTTTTTCTGCCGTTTTACTTGGGAAAGTGCACTTGAAAAATCTCATTTTAGGGAGATCACTTTGAAGTTGTGGAAGGTGATGGAGACCCTTAAAGATGATCAGTTTTTGTCTAGGCTCTGACAGAACTCAGCTGGGTGGGGGAGTGAGGGACTTTTAATTTCCTGAAGTGGATTAAAAATGGCATCAGATTCTTTGCAGTTTCTTCATCCACAGAGAAAGTTTTGCACCTCTTCGAATTTGAGGTGGTTTGTTTTGAAAAGCAGAATGGGGCATAGCGAACTTTCCGATCAGTGTCTCCAGAGGCTTTGCAGCATCTACTACCCTGGCTTCCTGGTAATCCTGAGATGCCTCTTTTTGATAGCGCAGGGTGGAAAACTACCTGTGGGGGTGGGAATGCCAGCCATTCCTACTATTCCAGCATTTCCATGAAGTATCCAGGCATATCCCCTGAGTAAGTCTTGCAGAAGGCCAGCTCTGGTTGTGAGATCCCAGCATCATGGATGTGCATAAGAGTTACCAAAACGTAGCTTAGAGCTCTGAGAGATTGAAAGGTCACTGCTTCTGGGTTATTTTTGGTCAGATATATATGCTTGAAAGAATGAGATCTTGAAACGATGAATCTCAATAGAATTTTACACTTTCAATTAAAAAAAGAGAAAGCCTTGAGTCATAAAGAGCAAGTTTTGAATTTCTTTTCCTTTGCAAAAATCTTGTGATGTCCTAAAATCACATTTTCACTGATCTGTTAGAATGTCCAATTATTAACTCTCTCTTTTTGTAGCCTTTGCAACTTTTGGGGAAAAAAAAGGAAAGAAAAAGAAAATTAAAGGGTTTTTTCCTTCTAGCTTATTATGTTGAAGGAGTTCAACAACAACAACAACAACAACAATGATAAGGATACTAATATTATTGAACTTACTCATTACAGTCAATTTCAATACCATTCTAAGGAGTCAACAGAATACACAGTCAAATGCAACATGACCTGACCCTTCAGGAAAATTACTGGTTGAGCACACTTCCCTCACAAGTGAAGAAAATGTTGAAGTAGAAGAACAGGATTTTAAAAAATATAGTTGCTTTAAGCAATGGAAAACAATTATTCTAAGCCAGTTTTGCTTGGGACCTGAATACCAGGTGATTGTTTTAACTTTAAAATATTTTGGCTGGGCTTGGTGGCTCAGCCTGTAATCCCAGCACTTTGGGAGGCCGAGGCGAGTGAATTACCTGTGGCCGTGGGTTCGAGACCCACCCGGGCAACTTGGTGAGACCTCGTCTCTACAATAAATAAAAAATTAGCCAGGTGTGATAGCACGCGCCTGTAGTTCCAACTACTTGGAAGGTTGAGGCAGAAGGATCGCCAGAGTCCAGCAAGTGGAGGCTGCGGTGGCCAGGAGTGTGCCACTGCACTCCAGTCTGGGTGACAGAGTGAGACTCCAACTCAAAAAATATATATGTGTGTGTGTGTGTGTGTGTGTGTGTGTGTGTGTGTGTGTGTGTGTGTGTGTGTGTGATATCTGGAAGATGGTAAGAATAAATATTTAAATATATTTAAATTATCCCGTTCAGATATTTTACAGTTAATCACTAAATAGAATTTCATTCACCTTTGATTATCTGTACTCTTTTTGGAAGGATCTAGTGTATTTGACTGTTTAGGGTAGCTAGAGATACTATTTTGGGTATTTGTGCGGTATGAGATAGAATTGAAATCTTTTGGAAATGCATCATCAATTGTAATGCATAACACAAACATCACTGGTATTAGTTCAAATATTGATGTTATTTTCCCAACTTCCCTGAAGCTATGCTTCCATATTTCTCAAAGCAAAAATTGATTTTTGTGAACTTATTGTAAGAGTCAGAAGTTATTTATAAGCTATTTGATACATATTGTAAAAAGTAATACCTATTTTTGCTATACATTTTGTAGATTCTTTTTGTTTAAAGGAGTCTAATTATATTTGTACACAATATATGCATTGAGAGAATATGGCAGAATGCACAGAAATCTGTTACTAGGGAGTGTATTTGTATGTGAGAGCAGGTGCAGAGAGGAGAATGTTGACTTTTATAATTATCTATTTTTAGAGAGCACACTTTATTTTTGTAGTTTGAAGAAAATAATTTAATATATATATATATTTAATTATGTGAATTTAATACCCATAAAATAAGAACAAAAAGTAGTACTCAAACTCAAATGTGACCTTCACATAAGAGTTATGAAGAGAAGTGGGAGGCTCGATATTATATATCTTTTCCTTACAGTCATAATATTCACCAGCCAGTCCAAGAAATTGATGAATCAGTTCAGCCTCACATCTGTGAGACGATCTCATAAGTTGTCTTACTCTTTGAACCCCTTCACCTCATTGAATCCCTAGAGCAGTGAATTTCCAAGGTGGTAATTATACATATTTTTCAACATTAGGAATCAAAGTGAAATATACTTTATTTTTTAAAAAGGAAATTAAACAACATTTCCTTCAGTAAATACCCTCTAGTTAAGTTTATATTTGGACATCAAGTGAATTAACACTCGCTGAATTATAAGAATAAGATTCAGTATTTTAATCAAATAAAATGCTGCCATTATGTTAACTTGACTTATATTTAATATCATATGAACCCATATTAGGTGACATGACAGTAAGAATAAATGGTAAAAGCAGCTGTGAATTAGTGAGTAGAAGAGAAGTAATCCAGCATTCAGTGAGTGCTTCCTATATTTTAGGCGTCTTGATGAGATTATTCAGGATCAAAAAATAAAACCTATCTTTGATTGATGCCTCTCTCTTTTACTAACTAGGCCAAAGCAAATGTCAAAGAATACAATGGCTAATTCTTGTAAAAGCTCAAGAGTTTAAAAAAACGAAAACCAAAAATCATTTAGCTCAATAATCTCTAGGTTGCAGGGTTCTTTTTTTGTTTTTGTTTTTGTTTTTAAGAAAACATTGTCAAAATTTGTTCCTGGAGGGAAAAAACATCCTTGGATAAGAGCGTAAACAATGCTGTTGATAGAAAATTAATAAATTGTAGATGTGCTGCTGTCAGTATAAATCAGAAAGGAACAGATACAGGCATTTGTAGGATATGGAGCTTTCTTCTCTCCTCTGCTCACTTTCAGTCCAGGGCATAGCCTTGCAAAACTTGCATGGAGAGACATCTGGGAGGCACTAGCTGAAGTTAAGCTTGCAAGACACAAAATGGGCACAAAGCTAAGAACTCTCTTCAGTGGAAGAGAGATAGTTGTCCTCTAGGAAGTGTGGGGGCTTAAGGGTGCTTCACAAAGGAAGACTGGAAAAATTGAGGATATCAACAGAAATTAGGAGAGAGAGAACCTTCAAATGAGTCAACCTTTAAGCCCTAAAAGTCTAAAGCCTTCCTTCCTAATTTTAGAGAACATACTGGAATTTGTTTATGTAGATAGAGTAACATGCCCTATAGCTGGTCATCAAATACCCTCAATTTGATCTCAAATCTCTCACATCTTCTTGCCTTGCATTGCTGCACACCGTGCTTGTTAAGTCTTCATCATTTCCCTACTGGCAGGATGTCTGCAGTAGCTACCCAAATGGTCTCCCTACTGCCAGCATCTCTCCATTCTAATCCATCCTCTATACTGTGCTATGGGTTTTTAAACAAAGATTTAGGCTCCATTTGGTGATAACTTTGGGTGGATTTTATTTCCTTCTCCCAGCCTGCCTTTCTTGTTCCTCCCAGTAATCTCTTCCATGCGATCTGTACTATTCTTGCATTGAGTTCTTCATGGTTCCAGGGGTTCCTCGGGGCATATCCTCGACTTCCATACTTTTATGTCTTTTTCATACTACTCTTTCAGCTTGGAACATCTACCTCCACTTTTTTGCAGTTCAAATGCCACTTGTTCTGTTTTTACCTTTCCGATACTCTCCTTAGCTTCTGTCAAAACCAAAACTGTAGAATTGTTTTCTTATTCTTCTATGTGTAGCATTTATTGTATTTTGTTTTAATTGGTTGTTGTGTATTTTTTTCTTTCCACCATTAGTACTCAGACAGCAGGGGTGCTATTTTATTCTTATCTGCAGGATTTAGCACAGTGCTTTGCAATACTCAATAATTGTGTTGAATTGAATTATATATAATCTGGTGAGGTTAATGGAGAGTTAACATGATAAAATGTTATTCATCTATGGAGACCAGATCTCCTATATTTATTGTGTGTGTTAAAATCTAATGTGCTTATCTTTTAAAGAATCCTGCGTAAACTTTTTTACTTAAAAAAAAAAAAGACTGGGTAGTGTTTTCTCTACATAAATACTTACACTTTCCCAAGCTCTATCAGTGAGTTTTGACACTCTAAATATCATGAATATAAATGTTAAATAGCTCTAACTCCAGAGGAATCCAACTTGTAGACTTTAGAAGGAAGGATCCATCGTAAGTGATTCTTAAGCAGTGGTCTATTCTCCTGCTATATTCCCTGAACATCTTTGTTGCAAGTGTGCATAAAACTGGCACAAATGGCACTTGATTTTCTGGATATAGCAGATAAAAATGTATTGACTTTTGACTGTTCATGAACACCTGTTCATCATCCTTTTCTTCTGGAGTCTTTATAATTTCTTTACTAATGATTGATGCTCACTGCATTTCTCCTCCTTCACTCTCCTGTTGGAGTAGTGGTGGGAGTGTGTATTTGCAACCACAATTCTGTTAAGAAAGACATTTGGATTCTATCAAAAATTTTATGTACTTTGTCTAATAGCTTTATAACTTATGTAGGTCCAAATGAAGCTTAAACCATCTTACTTACAACCTTCACTGAATTCTCTTTTTGGGCAATGTGGCACAAGCTATAAAATAGAATTGGTCTCGATGAAGCAACCTTAATATGTAGTAGCATAATGAGAAAGGTTTAGGACATGTCATCTTCTGCTGGTTGGCTAGAGTATTCAATATCCATAACCTCTGGTATAATCCAACTTCCTTTAGAAATCAGAAGCTTTAGTCATGCATAGTTGTGTACACTTGTAGTACTCCCAGCTACTCAGAAAGAAAGCATGAGCCCAGGAGTTTGAGGCTGTGGTAAGCTATGATTATGCCATAGCACTTTAGCCTAGGTGGTAGAGCAAGAGGCTGAAGAAAGAAAGAAAGAAAGAAAGAAAGAAAGAAAGAAAGAAAGAAAGAAAAAAGAAAGAAAGAAAGAAGAAAGAAAGAAAGAAAGAAGGGAGGGAAGGAAGGAAGGAAGAGAGAGAGAAAGAAGGAAAGAGAAAGAAAGAAAGAAAGAAAGAAAGAAAGAAAGAAGGAGGAAAGGAGGAAAGAAAGAAGGAAAGAAGGAAGGAAGGGAAAAAGAAATCAGAAGAGTAGCTTCTCCAATCATTTCTCTTATTGAATAGGAACATCTCTCAGATACATAAGGGCTTTTAATAACAAAGATAATAGGATTGTTTGCTTTCTTCATGACAGATTTAATGTGTAACCTAGTAAAATTACACATAATTCAAACAAGCTGTATAAATAGCAAAGTAATATTGAACATTACAATTCTACTCATGCATTTTGGTGGTGATTGTTTGATTTCCACATTCACAATAAATAAGCAACATAAATTTTAAATTGTGCTATTTTCTACACACATGCCATTACTTTTTAATAAATATAAGCAATCTAAATAATTATCTCTATAGTGAATCACTAAAAATCTTATGATTGCAAATGTCAGTGTCATTTTTTTTTTGCTTTTCAAGTTTTCTTGCATTGAAAAGATACATCTTGGTCATCTTATAAAAACAGGCTTTTCAGTAAAATAAGCCAATATCACGTGAAAAGAAAACATTTAAAGAAAAACAGTATCCAATTTGAATTCAATTGAGATGGAGAACTGCATTAACTTCCAGAGAACAGGGTCCATTAAGCACATATTCAGCAGCCTGTTGCATTATGGGAAGGGAAGGAGAACAGGAGAAAGATGGAGGAAGGGAGCTGAGCTCTGGAAAAGAGAAGGTCCTTCCCCTAAGCCAAATCAAAATAAATGTCCCTCTGTCCACTCCATCATTAGAGTACTTGAAATTGAAATGTGAGATTCTCCTCAATTTTAGGGCCAGCTCTAGAAGAAATTTACAAAGGGGAAATTTCTCTTTGCTGCCTTTTTATTCTTTCTCTCCACAACTCCATTGCTATCTGAATCCTGCTTATTTCCGATCTGTTCCCAACTGGAGGTCCCTCCCAGAAGCATTGACCTTTTAGAAGAAATTTTTTTAAAAAATCAAGAGTAAAGGGAAATGAGTCTACTATGATGGGAAACAAGAGGCAGCTTTCATCTCTGTGGTCAACCCCCTCAAATCCTTTTTCCGAGAAAGGTCGAAAGGCTTATGTGGCTCAAGTATCTGATATTCCTGCACATTAAAATGTGCAGGAAGTTCCAAATGGCAGGATGGCATTGGCATTTTGATCATCACTCTTCAGTTATTGAAATTTCCAGCCACAGACAAGATTTCTCATTTCCGGGACATGAGAAAACAGCAATTATTTGACTTCGAGAAACTGTAGGATGGCTTTAGTCCCATTTGTGTGTTTTTCTGGGGGTGAATTAAGAGCAATCTTTCCTGGTTGCTTAGATACTCAGTGTGTCACCTCTGAGAGTCCTATCTTATCCTTTGATTATATACTTTTGGATTTTCTTTCATTGCCACTGACTGGCAAACTTTACCCAAGCTTTACAATCCTTGGAAAATAGTGAAGGTTAAAAAACTCCAACCCTGCCCTTTGTGCTCTGGAAAACAGCTTACTGCAGAGAATCACTCATATGCTTAGATAAGACTCATGAATGCCCCTGTCTGCCAAGGACAAGGCCAGATACAGGCCTTCCAAGTTCCCATGTTTTGCCTCACAAATGATGAGCTAACTGCTTGCCCCCACTGATCAAAGGAACAAAATGCTTATGAACCAGATTTTGGATAAGCTTCTCCCTTTTCTCCAGGTCCCTGAACTTGGGCCCACCTTCAGCCTGAGCTGACAGAAATCCCAAGACCTGCTGACCTCAGGGTAAAACATTCTCTGACCTACTATCCTATAACATCACCCTTCATCTGACACCCCCACATCTACCTCTTTCTGGTCTTGTTTACTTCTCCCTGTAAAAGCAAAATTGTTCCTGCCTAACTCTTGAGATGCTGTGCCCATAAGTGGTCTCCCATTTGCCATAGTCCCTTTTCTCCCTCTCTTGCAATAATCGTTTAGAATAAAATATCTCTTTACTAAGTCCAGATATGCGTTTTACTTGACAGTATCCTGTAAAAACAACAGGACTTGAATCACTTTTTGAAACTTTCCCTTGATTTTATGCCTCACCATAAAGAGGAAAATGGTACCCAACAGAAAGGAGAAAAGATGGATATTTATGAGGCATATGTAATGTGCCCCCCCAGCAGTAAGTTTCCATTCAAATTAAGTCTCAAAAGCCTAGGGAAATCACTGAGAGAAGGACTGCATAAAAAAATAATTAAGCTTATGAACCGAAGAAAAGTCTAAGTGAAATAATGCTGCCCCTTTGTGTCTCTATTATTTAACACTTCGAAAAAGACCCACTTAAAACAGTAATGTGGATCATGTACCCTCAGATTTAATTTGAGTTATAGTCTCCTAGTAAGAGAATCACACGGGCTCTGTGGCTTGGAGCTCTCCAGCCTCCTCAACTATTTATACAGACCTCTCTCTACAGGTTTCAAGAATGCTACGCTAAGGCTAGAATGGAAAGAAAAAAAATCTCATTGACTAAACTAAATCCCTGTGAACTTTGCCTTTGAGGGTAGATTTGGTTTATTGAATTTACTATTTTCTTGAGCCAAAAAGAGTTTTTTCCTGAGTATCCAATGCCTGTCTTTATTTCGGTGGTAATAATGTCCAGATTGAGCCCTTTGGCATGGAAAACTTCCCCTTTGTTGCCTGTGGTTGCTAAGAAAGCTACATTTACATTATAAATAAACATATGGGGCAGAATCTCAGAATCCCCAAGGATCTTGGGAAGGGATCCTATTTTAGGGAAAGACAATGGACAGTGTGAAATATATATTTGTGCGTGTGTGTGCATGCATACTTAATACACATATACACATTCTGTGACAATCTTCCACCTTAATAGCCTTGGCTAGTCAACATTCTGGCTACTAAGCCTCCATCTTCATCTGTGAAACGTCTAATTATATTTTAAAAGTTTTGTCTGGTAATGGATAAGACTACCCACTGGCCTGTTTTCCTTCTTCCTTGCCCTTCCTCCCCTTTTCCTTCCCCTCCATACCTGCACGCACCTGTTCTCCAAGGAATCTCTGCCATTCTTATAAAGGATTATATATCTGTTGTTGATGATGCCCTATTTATATCACAACCCTGACTTCTCTTCTGAGCTCTAGATTAATTTGTTTAAATGTATTGACTTCACCTCTGCACTTGGACAACTAACAGGCATCTAAAACCTCATACATCCAAAATGAAATCTTGGTATCTCCTTGAGTCTAGCTCCTCCCTCCATCTGACCCACCTGACTCACTGGCACCTCTCTGGTTCCAGTTGCCTGGGTTCTCAAACTCTGAACTATTTCTGACTCCTCTCTCTTTCTCTTATTATCAACATCCAATCCATTAACAAGCTCCCGTGGTTTCTTCCAAATATGTCCCAAACTACCCATTTGTTGTCATCTGCATGTCTCCCATCCCTGTCTCAGTCACCCTTATTCCTTACATCTAACTAGTCTTTTTGCTGTCATATTAGTCTCTATGAAATGACCAGGACATCATTTTTTAAACAAAAATCCCTTTTTATTTTAGAGTTTAGAACTATTACAAAGACACTACTGAGAATTCCCATATATCCTTTGCCCTGCTTTCCCTAATGTCAACATCTTACATATTACAGTATGCTACAGTTGGAATGTTTTTGTCCCCTCTAAATTCATGTTGAAACTTAATCCCCAATGCAACAGTGTTAGGAGGTGTAGCTTTTGGGAGGTGGTTGATTCATGAGGATTCTGCCCTCATGAACAAGATTGAGTGCCCTTATAAAAGGGTTTGGTAGAGGGACACCCCGTTTTGTTCTTCTACCTTCTGCCATATGAATACACAGTGTTCTTCCCCTCTGGATGCCACAACTTTCAAGATGCCATTTTGGAAGCAGAGAAGAAACCCTTATCAGACACTGACTTCTGTCTCCAGAACTGTGAGAAACAAATTTCTGTTCTTTAAATCTCTCGGGCAGCACAAACAGGTACCATACATTTGTCAAAACTAAGAAATTAACATTGGCACAATACTGTTAACTACATTAGAGACTATATTTGGATTTTTCAAGTTTTTCCACTAATTATCATTCTCTGTTCCAGATGAAATCCAGGATTCCACACTGCATTTAGTCATCATCATCATATTGCCTAGTCTCCTCTGTTCTGTGACAATTTCTTGTACTCTACTTGTCTTTCATGACCTTGACAGTGTTAAAGAGTTCTTGTCAGATATTTTGTAAAAAGTCCCTCAATTTGGGTTTGTCTGATGTTTTCTCACAATTAAACTGGGGTTTTGGGATTTGAAGAAGACCGAAGTGAGGTGCCCTTCTCATTAACATATCAAGGGGATATGGCATCCACGTGGCTTCTCACGGGTGATGTTGACCTTGATCATTTGATTGAGGTAGTGCTGGCCACATTTCTTCTCTGTAAAGTTCCCCTTTTTCCTTTCCCATGTAGAATGATTCTTTCAGAACATAAGTTAGTTCATGGCCACCCTGTCTGCAAAACATTCTAACAGCTTCCCACTTCATTTGGTGAATTTGGGAATATTCAATGCCCTACCAGGCTGTCCAAGGCTGGCCCCTGCTTTGGCTCTGATTTCCCCTCCACTGAGTCCTCCTCGCTACCCTCATCCCTGTGTCAGTCATCTTGGCCTCTTGGTGGTCCTGAAGCACCTAAAACACTCCTGCATCTCAGGAGCCGTGCTGGTGCCTTTGCCTCTGCAGGAGCATTTCCCACATGGCCTCACATCCACAGGACCTGCTGCCTCCTTTTCCTTCAAGTCTCTGCTTTTCCTGCTCAACCTGGATAAAATGCCTTTGTCGCTTGGTACTCTGTCTCTCTCTTCTTTTACTATGTGCTTGTTTTCACCATGGGTATCTATGCTTTTGATGACAGCAATGTGAATCCTGTCCACTGCATAATCCCCAGTGTTTTCTACGAGTACAACCTCGTAGGAGCTGAAACCCATGCATGGTAAATAAACAAGTAAATGAAGGGAAGGTGATCACTAGCAATCTCTGTATTTAGTTTTACATGCATGTTGGGGAAATGTGGCATTTTCTGCTCTAGAGGCATATGGAGAAGAAATGTTTCAATGGTAAACTAGGAAACCAAAATGGAACTCTCTTTTAATAAAATGTTCTATCCAACATGCCAAAGTTTATAATTAAATAGGCTCTCTATGACATTTACCTAGATTTAACTATCACAATATTGAATCAGTAAGTTAAAAATGTGAGAATTTCCTAAGAAGTGAAATAAAGCAACTCTTTAATCAGATATTTCTGTGCATGAATACCTCAGAGAGTCACCCTATTATGAGGCTAAGGAACTTTTGGGGGCACATTCAGAAGTGCAGTTGTGGTCTTAAAAGAGTTAACTCAGTTCACTTGGGTAAACCCTCTATATCCCAAGGAGTAATGTGCTTGTTATAGGATTAAGCAATAATGAGTCTCTTTTAGTATCTATTACCCACTAGAACAATGGAAATTCTCACTGGGGAGCAGCTATTTAGACAAAAGAAGCTGACTGGGGATAGATTTAAGTAATATATTTTCATGTACTCATCTAAATTCCATTTTTTCCTTCGCCGATCCTCTAGGTATCTGGACAGTGAGGTTAATGACCTCCTCTCATCTGAATGAATTTTGTCAATTTGGAGGCATTTACTCATAATGTTTACTAAGGAACCAGTCTGTTTTCCTTCTTTCTTTTTATTTGTGAATAAATATTTGGAGGGAAACCTAGCAAGTACTTCATCATAGAGTATTGAAGGGCCAATGGAATGTTTTGAAGACAGAGAGCAAGAGAAAGGCAGAAGCTACAAATATAAAATGCTTTATGATGGACTTTCCTCATGCTTTATTGTGAGTCAGTGAGTGTATGATTGCCAGCCATCCCCAGAATGAGATCAGTATGGGTACTCTGCAAAATCCCAAATAAAGAATCATAGAGCAAGCAGTGAATGTGCTTATAAATTACCCCAGTGAACATAAATAGAAATATCTTGTTATTAGAGATGTTGCTTCTGCTAATGATAGGCTTGGAAAAAATTAGTAACTATTGATGATTCTTATTTCCTATTATTACTACATACCCCAATTTCTGTTTTACCAACTTGGAAACTTGGTATTATTGTATTTACAGTTTCGAGGTCATTTGGAGAAGAGGAAAAGATATATTTTCTTACCATCTGTGATAATAATAACTTACTCATATCCATCAGTGTAACTGCATAACATAATATTATTTAAATGCTAGTAAACAAATTCTTTACTAACTTATTCAGGTCTGTTTTTGCAGTTTTTTTCTAGTATTTTTCTTTTTTCATGGATTGCAATATACATTCTGTTAAGGAATTTCTATGTTCCTTTGACTAATGAATAATACAAAGCTACTGTTGCTAATAATAGGGTCTCAGATAAAACAGTAGGAAATACTTTCTCAGGTAATTAGAATCTTCATTTTTTTAACAGTGAACTTAAGATTACTTGGGAAGAGCTTGAGATCACAATTCTCAAAAAAAACCCCAATAAATTCTTAATAGTATGTGAACATCATTAATGTTGAAGAGTTATATTGATCCTTTAGCAATCCAGATGACATCTGAATGATTTTTTTTTAGTAATCAATGTTTCCAAGTAGTAAGGAACAGTGACCATCCACCCTCCTACTTCCTCCAAATCCATCCACACCTGAGTTATTATTGCTGAAAGTGCCTGGGATGCAACAAAATCTAATTTATGGAAAGTTACCTTAAAGGTACTCACCAAAAAGATTGAACACAGTTTTACATTTTGTCATAGTTGCTTCAGAACATTTTGAAAAAAAGCAGTGTTGCAGACATGGTTCTCTAGCTGCCATTTCTTCCCTTCTTCCCATGGTTGATCAATGCTGTTTACATTCTCTTTGTTAGACTTTTACTACATAGGGATGTTTTTGAATCTTTAAAAATTCAGATCGGGTGTGGTGGTTCACACCTGTAATCCCAGCATTTTGGGAGGCCCTGAGTTGGGAAGATTGCTTGAGCCCAGGCATTCAAGATCAACATGGGCAATGTAGTGAGACTTCGTCTCTACAAATAATAATAATAATGATAATAACAATAATAATAATGATAAAAATAGCCAGGCATGGTGGCACATCCCTGTATTCTCAGCTACTTGGGAGGCAGAGGTGGAAAGATTACCTGAGCCCAGGAGGTTCAGGCTCTGGGGAGCCATGATCATGCCACAGCACTCCAACCTGGGTGACAGAGAGAGACTCTGACTCAAAATAAATAAATAAAAAGAAAAAAAGGAAAGGAAAGGAAAAAATTCACATAAATGGTTTATTTTACCAAAGACTTTTCAACTTGTCTTTTCCCCCCCATTGCACACAGTGTTTTCAAGTTACCCATGTTTGCATGAGCAGCTCTAGTTTCCTTGTTTTAATTGCCACGGGATATTTCATTTTATGGATGTATCTTGACCAACCCATTTCCCTATGCTGGATCTTAGGTTTTTTGTTTATTTGATTTATTGTTTTCTATAACAAGAACACTGTAGTAAACATCTATGTGCTTCTCTCTTTGTGGGCCCGTGAAGGAATTTCTCCAGAGCACATGTATAGAAGCAGAATGGTTGGTTGTAGATTAGACACATTTTGAACTTTAACAGAATCTGCAAAATTGCCTTCCAAAGGGGTTGTGCCCATTCTTTTGTCCCATCATTCATGTGTGTGGGTTTCCATTTTTTTTTACACTCCTGGTTTTATTACTCTTTTGATGATTTTGCCAGTCTGACTTGTGTGAAATCACATCTCATTCATTCCTTTATTTATTGAGTTAGTAGGCTCGCTAATTTATCTTTGGAACTTCCAGATCTTAGACAAGTCCAGAAATCTTTCTTTTCTTTGTTTATAGCTTAGATAAGATATATGTTTAAATAAAGAAAATGAGGTATGATTGGGTGTTTACCTTCTTGGTACAATTTAACCTTCCCTTCTAGGACTGAACATACCAGGGCATGGGCCAGAGAGGCAGCTGGCACTATAAGTTATGGTGGAAAGCCTTCCCCAGCAGGCTCATAATTCCACACGATAGAGATTCCCCCTTTCCAGAGACAAGGAGGAAGTTAACGAATGAATGGCTGTATGGGAGGCATGGGGGTCCCGGGCAGACTGTGTGAGACTATTGGCGATGGGACCCAAAGGGCACTATTTAATTCTTTCACTTTTATCGATAGCCTCTTCAGAGATTGTAACACAACATTCTTCTCCTATTGCTCGTAAAGGGTGACTGCTCTTCTCCTGTTAAACACTGTCAGTGTGCACCATTGCTGACTCAGTCGCTCTGCCATATTATGCTTTAATTTCCTATCTCCTAAAAACCACAGATATTTTCCCAATCACACTGATCTTCTTCCTACTTCTTCGAGATGCTGGCTTAATGCTGCCTCAGGGTCTTTGCACCTACTGCTCTTTTTGCTTGTCCGTACGACTTCTGGCTTTAACTTTTCCACAAGGACACGGAAAACATCCAAAGAGATCTACAACAAGAGGCAGCTGATAGATAACCACAGGCTCAGTGAGAAGCCAGCTGACCAGTTCAAAGTTGCTGAATGAGAGACCAGATTCAAAGTCAAGGAAAGCTCACATTCCTTCAAGTTAAACATCTTTCCAATTGTGTACTAGAAAAATAGGAAACAATTTATAAAAACATATGTGGTTCTTTTGGACAAAAGCAGACAATTTTATCTCATTCTTAAAGGTTTTTTTTTTTGTTAGGGAAGAGGCAGAGGAAGTATTTATACATGAGCACTAAGTGAACCTGGGTGATGGTATAATTTAAGATAATCAACAGTAATCAAGTTTATTGGACAACAATAAAGCAAGATGCAATTTGGGGCATTAGTACTAATAATTATTACATGTCATTGCCAGCATTGACTATAAAAAAGAAATTAATTATGCCTCCTGGGCTGATTTCATTCCTTAAAATCCAAAGGCTGAACCAAAAGGGTTACCCTTTGAAGACATAAGATATAATTGCTGGGTCGGGAAGAAACCTTTCAGTTTAGCTGTTAGGAGGATTCTACACTGACCTGGACACCATGCAGCAAATGTAAAACAGGATGAAACTCAATGGCTGTTGAAAGGAACTGCCTGGTCTTTTTAAATGGAGTTGGGTCATCAAGCAGGCCAGCTGCATGAAAAAAAAACATGTCTTCTAGGTGAGGACTTTGCATAATTTGCTTCTGTACCCACCATGCAGTGGGAATGCCACAAGATGCCAATGGGATAAGGCCTCTGATCTAGTTCTTATGAGATGGAGGTGAGAGCAAAGGGAAAGCACATGGGCAGAAAAGCGCAATGGCAGCTGGTGAATCTCGATGACAGAAAAGCAACTGTGTTATTTTCGGTGCACTCTCTGCTCCATGTGCAGCTCTACTAGAACGGTCATTCATTGTGAGGCCAGGTGAACCCAACTGTGTCCCAGCTCTGCTGTTACCCTGTCAGGGCGTGATTAGGAGAATGTTTGATGAACTCTCTGAACCTCATTTCACCATCCGTAAAGTGAGAAATCATATGTCCTTCAGAGAGGTGAGATGAACCCTATGATGTGATGCAGTTCCCTAACCAGTGAGTAACGTGTATTTGTTTATATCTGCTCCAGGGACTTTGAGTTATTTAACATTGCACTAGAAACCTATAGCTGGACGCTTCCACCTAACCAATAGTGGTCAGGACAAAATGAAAAAAAAAAATTTTTTTTTTTGAGTCGGAGTCTCACTGTCACCCAGACTGGAGTGCAGTGGCCGCTCCCGGCCACCGCAGCCTCGACCTGCTGGGCTCCGGCGATTCTTCTGCCTCAGCCTTCCACGTAGCTGGAACTACAGGCGCGTGCTACCACGCTCGGCTAATTTTTTTTTTTTTTAATTGTAGAGATGAGGTCTCGCTTGCCCAGGTGGGTCTCGAACCCGCAGGCTCAGGCAGTCCACTCACCTTAGCCTCCCAAAGGCACGGGAAATACAGGCTGAGCCACCGAGCCTGGCTCAAAATGAAAAAATTAAACAGAGAAGCAGCTTGCACTAGCCTATAAGGCTGAGTGTTGGTCACATATTGGATATAAGCAAGCTGTAGCAGTTAGGGAAGGGAAGTATGAAAAGTCAACCAAGCTTGTGGAACTGTTGGTCATATGACCAATTCGATTTCCCAAGCAGTGCATAGGAAGTGACGATTGTGAACATAAATAGCACATGTCTAACCAGAACCCTTTAAAAAGGAATCTGGCTGTGAAAAATAAATAAAAGATGAACTAGGAGGAAACGAGTGTGTATGCTTTCTACAGGGAGAATAGCCCTCAGCTGGAGTGACACGGAACTTTGCAGATGGGGTTCTTTCCAGGAAAGACAGCCTCTCTGGATGAAGGTGACGCAGGTGCCATCAGCTTGGAGCAGTGGCACACTTCACATGTGCTGGGCTCAACCACTGAATCTTGCTGAGACAAAATACAGCCCAACTGAGCCTGCATGTATCACCTATGAGGAAGTCCTGTTTGTAAAAATAAACACGAGCAGGTGAGCATCACCTAATCAAAGTGCAGCCTGGTGGTGGAAAACACTGCTGAGGAGGCCAGCTGCACAGCTTGTGCCTGGCATGGCAGGGCACAGCAAAACATGTTACCACCATCCCTTATACCTGAGCGTGAGCAGAAAGGATTTTCCTGTGTCCATGGGGGATGTGCCCCATGGAAACACTCTGTGGCATCTCAACTCTTGGTGCCGACAAGGGGAGACCCTGACGGTGACCTGTTTATCAGGGTAGGAAGTGGGCATGTTGCCATCCCCTGGGCAAAAACAGCACTGGTGTAGCTTTCCTAGCTCCTTCCCTATCTTTAGGAAAGACATTGAAAAATCCACACTTGATGCTTTTTCATCTGGGGTTGTTTCACAACATACAGTAAAGTCAAAGATATACTACATGTTCAAGGTGAAAAGATGTCTTACTACAGTGCAGCTTTCACAGCAGAAAAACATGGATGGTATGGCCCCATTGTTGCTTAAAAATTATGGTGGGGAGTGAAAGGATGGTAAAGTGGAGAGCAAGATTACCTCCTTCACATCATTGCAAACCTATCTCCACTAGGCACTTTTGAACTCTGGGTGATGTTCTTAATTCGATTTCAGATAATTTTAGATAAGATGACAAGTGGGTCACCTTATATAAAATTGGGTCTCCTTGTGTGAATTTATAGCAAAAACAAAGAAACAGATAAAAAACTAAGGGTGGAAATTATTAGCAAGACTTTATAATTAGCAAATTGATTTGATTTTTCAGCCTTGTGGTCAAGAAGTCTGGCTTGTCCATGAATGTCTAAAATAGTTTCCCAGGTAAGAGGTATAATCTTTTCTTCAAAATTATTAAGATAAAAATGCTCAGCTTAGTTCTATATAAATATGATCACCTATATTGATTTAGTATCTTAAAATTTTGAAGGTCTTTTATAATCATTGTGTTAATAATAATCCCATTTTTAGACAGAAAAAGTATTTTTACAAACTGAATTGTTTCTCCCTAAATTCATATGGTGAAGCCCTAACCTCCAGTACCCTAGAATGTGACTGTATTTGGAGATGGGTCTTTATTTATTTATTTATTTTCTGAGTTGGAGTCTCACTCTGTCGCCCAGACTGGAGTGTAGTGGCACACTCCCGGCCACCACAGACTCAGTGGTGGGTTCCAGCGATCCTTCCACCTCAGCCTTCCAAGTAGCTGAACTACAGGCGTGTGCTACCACACCCGGCTAATTTTTGATTTATTATAGAGGTCTCGCCCAGTTGCCCAGGCAGGTCTCACACCCTGGGGTTTAGGCAATCCACTCACTTTGACCTCCCAAAGGGCTGGGATTGCAGGTTGTGCCACCAAGTCTGGCCCAATTTTTACTTTATATGTTTAAATCTTGCTTTATAAATGTTAAGGTTATGTTAACTAGATACACACAAGTTCAGAAATGTTCTACCTTTTTGATGAATTCTTCCTTCATTATTATACAGTGATTCTTTATTTCTAACAATACTTTGGACAGAGTATATTTTGCCAGATATTGGTTACAATGGCTTTTCTTTGATTAATATTTGCCTACTTTACTTTTTATCATTTAAAAAAATTTCCAGCTCTTTTGAGTTCTTGTGTCTTTTATAAACAGCACATATCCAGCTTTTGTTTCTTCATATAATCAGAGAATCACTATCTCAATGAATCATTTAGTATATATTTTTTAAAGCAGGATTTATTGGGAGGACAGAAAAGTTCCCACAGTGGGAGGGGAGCCAAGGGGGTTGCCCTAGTATTTTTAATGTACTATGATTGCTGGTACATTTGGATTGATTATCTCATTTTGATTAATATATGCATGACATGCAGACTCATTTATATTATTTTGTTCTTTCTAGTTACTCTGCTTTTCTTCTCTTTTTTCTTTTTCCCATTTCTTGTCTTCTATTGGATTGGTCTAGTCTTTTTTTTCTTTTTTCTTCTCTGCTAGTTTGGAAGCTATTAATTCTACTTCTATTCTTTTAGTATCATTCTTAAATTTTTTTATATATACTTATTCTTTATTTAACAAGGTAACAATTATTCAATATCTGTATATGCTTACCAAACAATATAAGTACCATTTGCTGCTTTAACTATGACCATTTCCTTCCTAGTTTACATATCATTTTATAGTTTTTTGGTTACACCTTATTTTGATATGCTTAAATTATTTATTATAATAACTAATGTTTTATGATGTCAAGGCTTAGTTAAATTTACCTATAACGTTACCAGTTTGTTTGCTCATCATTGTTTACTGCTTCTTGTGTTTTTCCAGAATCAGTTTTCTTCTCCCTTTAGTTCTTTTTTTCTACATGAGTATGTAATAGTAAATCCAATCTTTGAGCAAAAGCAATTTTATTTCCTGGAACACTTAGTACAAGATGGTATTCTAGATTGGCCATTATTTTCTTTGAGTGATCTGAAGGTATTGTACAATCTTGTCCTGACATCTGTTGCTGCTGTTGAGAAGTCTGCTGTCAGTCTGTCCTGGCCATCTGCATTTTCTCCGTGGTTGCTGCTTCACCAGGATGATGGCACATACTGGTTTTTGCTGGACAGTCCTGGTTTACACACATCACCCTTGCAGAATTATTAATAGTGACTCTTTCACCCTCAGAAATACCCTAGTTAGAACAATAAATTCTGTGGCCACCCTACCTATAATATATTGAGGCAAAATTTCATTCTTATTTACCCTTCTAAGGATTCTCTGTGCTTTCTGTATCTGATGGTTTGTCAATTCTGGACATTTTGAACCATTTTCTCCAAAATAAACTTATATTAAAAACCTTTAATTTAAAATTGTATCTTAATAAAGTTAATAAACATATCATTGAATTAATATATCTTTTTTCTCTTCGAATTGTCTGGCCTACCAATACCCTTTAAAGCTGATGGTGACTATTACAACACACCAGATATTATGTAAAGTGGATCTTTCCGGTGGCTTCACTTTGATTGTGGCACTTGTTTCAACCCTATGTGCACTTGCTTTTATTGTGTATTGTACATACAGAGTATAAAATATATATTAAAGAATGATTTTCCACCAGGCGTGGTGGCTAATGCCTATAATCCCATCACTTTGGGAGCAGAGGTGAGAGGACTGCCTGAGTCCAGGGG